>NC_079220.1:1296862-1534362 GCF_029633865.1 Lampris incognitus
TAACTAACTCTTTACTGAAGAACTAATTAACTCTTTACTGAGGAACTACTTAACTCTTTAATGAGGAACTAATTAACTCTTTACTGAGGAACTACTTAACTCTTTACTGAGGAACTACTTAACTCTTTACTGAGGAACTAATTAACTCTTTGTCGAGGAACTAATTAACTCTTTGCCGAGGAACTACTTAACTCTTTACTGAGGAACTAACTAACTCTTTACTGAGGAACTAATTAACTCTTTACTGAGGAACTAACTAACTCTTTACTGAGGAACTAATTAACTCTTTACTGAGGAACTAACTAACTCTTTACTGAGGAACTATTTAACTCTTTACTGAGGAACTAATTAACTATTTACTGAGGAACTAATTAAGTCTTTGCTGAGGAACTAACTAACTCTTTGCTGAGGAACTAATTAAGTCTTTGCTGAGGAACTAACTAACTCTTTACTGAGGAACTAACTAACTCTTTACTGAGGAACTAATTAACTCTTTACTGAGGAACTAACTAACTCTTTACTGAGGAACTAATTAACTCTTTACTGAGGAACTAACTAACTCTTTACTGAGGAACTAACTAACTCTTTGCTGAGGAACTAACTAACTCTTTACTGAGGAACTAACTAACTCTTTACTGAGGAACTAATTAAATCTTTACTGAGGAACTACTTAACTCTTTACTGAGGAACTAATTAACTCTTTACTGAGGAACTAATTAACTCTTTACTGAGGAACTACTTAACTCTTTACTGAGGAACTAACTAACTCTTTACTGAGGAACTAATTAAATCTTTACTGAGGAACTACTTAACTCTTTACTGAGGAACTAATTAACTCTTTACTGAGGAACTAACTAACTTTTAACTCTTTACTGAGGAACTAACTAACTCTTTACTGAGGAACTAATTAACTCTTTACTGAGGAACTACTTAACTCTTTAATGAGGAACTAATTAACTCTTTACTGAGGAACTAACTAACTCTTTACTGCCGAACTAACTAACTCTTTACTGAGGAACTAACTAACTCTTTACTGAGGAACTAATTAACTCTTTACTGAGGAACTACTTAACTCTTTAATGAGGAACTAATTAACTCTTTACTGAGGAACTACTTAACTCTTTACTGAGGAACTACTTAACTCTTTACTGAGGAACTAATTAACTCTTTGCCGAGGAACTAATTAACTCTTTGCCGAGGAACTACTTAATTCTTTACTGAGGAACTAACCAACTCTTTACTGAGGAACTAATTAAATCTTTACTGAGGAACTAACTAACTCTTTACTGAGGAACTAATTAACTCTTTACTGAGGAACTAACTAACTTTTAACTCTTTACTGAGGAACTAATTAACTCTTTACTGAGGAACTAATTAACTCTTTGCTGAGGAACTAACTAACTCTTTACTGAGGAACTAACTAACTCTTTACTGAGGAACTAATTAACTCTTTACTGAGGAACTAATTAACTTTTTACTGAGGAACTACTTAACTCTTTACTGAGGAGCTAATTAAATCTTTACTGAGGAACTACTTTTTACTGAGGAACTAATTAACTCTTTACTGAGGAACTAATTAACTCTTTACTGAGGAACTACTTAACTCTTTACTGAGGAACTAACTAACTCTTTACTGAAGAACTAATTAACTCTTTACTGAGGAACTACTTAACTCTTTAATGAGGAACTAATTAACTCTTTACTGAGGAACTACTTAACTCTTTACTGAGGAACTACTTAACTCTTTACTGAGGAACTAATTAACTCTTTGCCGAGGAACTAATTAACTCTTTGCCGAGGAACTACTTAACTCTTTACTGAGGAACTAAATAACTCTTTACTGAGGAACTAATTAACTCTTTACTGAGGAACTAACTAACTCTTTACTGAGGAACTAATTAACTCTTTACTGAGGAACTAACTAACTCTTTACTGAGGAACTATTTAACTCTTTACTGAGGAACTAATTAACTATTTACTGAGGAACTAATTAAGTCTTTGCTGAGGAACTAACTAACTCTTTGCTGAGGAACTAATTAAGTCTTTGCTGAGGAACTAACTAACTCTTTACTGAGGAACTAACTAACTCTTTACTGAGGAACTAATTAACTCTTTACTGAGGAACTAACTAACTCTTTACTGAGGAACTAATTAACTCTTTACTGAGGAACTAACTAACTCTTTACTGAGGAACTAACTAACTCTTTGCTGAGGAACTAACTAACTAACTCTTTACTGAGGAACTAACTAACTCTTTACTGAGGAACTAATTAAATCTTTACTGAGGAACTACTTAACTCTTTACTGAGGAACTAATTAACTCTTTACTGAGGAACTAATTAACTCTTTACTGAGGAACTACTTAACTCTTTACTGAGGAACTAACTAACTCTTTACTGAGGAACTAATTAAATCTTTACTGAGGAACTACTTAACTCTTTACTGAGGAACTAATTAACTCTTTACTGAGGAACTAACTAACTCTTTACTGAGGAACTAACTAACTCTTTACTGAGGAACTAATTAACTCTTTACTGAGGAACTACTTAACTCTTTAATGAGGAACTAATTAACTCTTTACTGAGGAACTAACTAACTCTTTACTGCCGAACTAACTAACTCTTTACTGAGGAACTAACTAACTCTTTACTGAGGAACTAATTAACTCTTTACTGAGGAACTACTTAACTCTTTAATGAGGAACTAATTAACTCTTTACTGAGGAACTACTTAACTCTTTACTGAGGAACTAATTAACTCTTTACTGAGGAACTAATTAACTCTTTGCCGAGGAACTAATGAACTCTTTGCCGAGGAACTACTTAATTCTTTACTGAGGAACTAACCAACTCTTTACTGAGGAACTAATTAAATCTTTACTGAGGAACTAACTAACTCTTTACTGAGGAACTAATTAACTCTTTACTGAGGAACTAACTAACTTTTAACTCTTTACTGAGGAACTAATTAACTCTTTACTGAGGAACTAATTAACTCTTTGCTGAGGAACTAACTAACTCTTTACTGAGGAACTAACTAACTCTTTACTGAGGAACTAATTAACTCTTTACTGAGGAACTAACTAACTCTTTACTGAGGAACTAATTAACTCTTTACTGAGGAACTAACTAACTCTTTACTGAGGAACTAACTAACTCTTTACTGAGGAACTAACTCTTTACTGAGGAACTAATTAACTCTTTGCTGAGGAACTAACTAACTCTTTACTGAGGAACTAACTAACTCTTTACTGAGGAACTAATTAACTCTTTACTGAGGAACTAATTAACTCTTTACTGAGGAACTAACTAACTCTTTACTGAGGGACTAACTAACTCTTTACTGAGGAACTAATTAAATCTTTACTGAGGAACTACTTAACTCTTTACTGAGGAACTAACTAACTCTTTACTGAGGAACCAACTAACTCTTTACTGAGGAACTAACTAACTCTTTACTGAGGAACTAATTAACTCTTTACTGAGGAACTACTTAACTCTTTACTGAGGAACTAATTAACTCTTTGCTGAGGAACTAACTAACTCTTTACTGAGGAACTAATTAACTCTTTACTGAGGAACTAATTAACTCTTTACTGAGGACCTACTTAACTCTTTACTGAGGAACAATGAGAGAAACATCAGCATTATTCTGTCTCTGTGTAAAGAGTGGAGGATCACAGAGAATTGAAAATGACATTTAAAGGACCATTCAGGTTTTTACTCACTGGGTCTTATTTTGTTCAGTTATAACACCATGTTCCTCTCTGGCTTCATGGTGTAGGTTAAAATAACACCAGGAGATTCAGGGCCAGATTGAGGGTCTGATCTTTGCAGAGCTACATACAAAAGAGACTTGTTAGTCTGTACACCAACACACACACACACACACACACACACACACACACACACACACACACACACACACACACACACATATACACACACACACATATACACACACACACACACACACACACACACACACACAGACACACACAGTTGTACAGTGTTGTAATAGCCAGAAGGGTTCTGTGGTGTCCACCAAGGGGCGCCTACGTCCCTTAGTTCAGACTAACCAGCTGATCATTTCATTACAACTACCCCACAGGTTAACTTGGAGCTAACTGGTTTACTGGGAGGCAGTGAACAGGACACATGATTGACTTGGAGCTAACTGGTTCACTGGGAGACAGTGAGCAGGACACTGGGAGACAGTGAGCAGGACACATGATTGACAAGAACTCACCGGTTCACTGGGAGACAGTGAGCAGGACACTGGGAGACAGTGAGCAGGACACATGATTGACAAGAACTCACTGGTTCACTGGGAGACAGTGAGCAGGACAGTGGGAGACAGGGAGCAGGACAGTGGGAGACAGTGAGCAGGGCAGTGGGAGACAGTGAGCAGGACACATGATTGACAAGAACTCACTGGTTCACTGAGAGACAGTGAGCAGGACACTGGGAGACAGTGAGCAGGGCAGTGGGAGACAGTGAGCAGGACAGTGGGAGACAGTGAGCAGGGCAGTGGGAGACAGTGAACAGGGCAGTGGGAGACAGTGAGCAAGGCAGTGGGACACAGTGAGCAGGACACTGGGAGACAATGAGCAGGACACTGGGAGACAGTGAGCAGGGCAGTGGGACACAGTGAGCAGGGCAGTGGGAGACAGTGAGCAGGGCAGTGGGAGACAGTGAGCAGGGCAGTGGGACACAGTGAGCAGGACACTGGGAGACAGTGAGCAGGACACTGGGAGACAGTGAGCAGGGCAGTGGGAGACAGTGAGCAGGACACTGGGACACAGTGAGCAGGGCAGTGGGAGACAGTGAGCAGGACACTGGGAGACAGTGAGCAGGGCAGTGGGACACAGTGAGCAGGGCAGTGGGACACAGTGAGCAGGACACTGGGAGACAGTGAGCAGGGCAGTGGGAGACAGTGAGCAGGACACTGGGAGACAGTGAGCAGGACACTGGGAGACAGTGAGCAGGGCAGTGGGACACAGTGAGCAGGGCAGTGGGAGACAGTGAGCAGGACACTGGGAGACAGTGAGCAGGGCAGTGGGACACAGTGAGCAGGGCAGTGGGACACAGTGAGCAGGACACTGGGAGACAGTGAGCAGGGCAGTGGGAGACAGTGAGTAGGGCAGTGGGAGACAGTGAGCAGGACACTGGGAGACAGTGAGCAGGACACATGACTGACAGCAGCAGACTGGTTAACCTGCATCTAAATGTGAGGCCAGAATCTGTGCGAGTCAATCAGTTCAAACTGTTCAGAGAAGCTTCTAGAGAGCAATGTGTTACTGTTTGGATTCCAACTTCCTGTTCAGCCTGAGAGCCTTCCTGTCTGCTCAGCCCAGAGCCGGGCTCACTTCCTGCTGTGACGTCATCACATCCTGCTGTGACATCACCAGCTGGCCATACTCCTCTCTATCTCTCTTTTTCTCTCCTTTACAAACACCTCAGTGACAAGCTAACACACACACACACACACACACACACACACACACACACACACACAGACACACACAAACACAGCCTTTACAAATTGACAGACAGGAAAAAGAACGACTTTTTTGTTCCATCCAGTGTCACAGCCTTGCAACCTTTGACCTCTTTACTGTTGCGCTTGTGTTTTCTCTGGGACTTTCATTCCTCCATGTTTTCAGACTGCTGCAGTCTGACGGCATGTCGTTTTAACGTACAGGAGTCACAAGATGGCGGACAGTTCACGGTCCCTTATTCTATTTCTACATTTGAAAAACAAGCTGGACCCAGATCAGCTGTGTGAGGGACAAAAGAAACAGAACAGTGATGTCTTTCTGTGTTCAAACTGGGCTCGGATCAGGTGTGTGAGGGACAAACTGGACTCAGATCAGCTGTGTGAGGGACAAAGGAAACACCACCTTGATCGCTTCCTGTGTTCAAACTGGACCCAGATCAGCTGTGTGAGGGACAAAGGAAACACAACCTTGATCGCCTCCTGTGTTCAAACTGGACCCAGATCAGCTGTGTGAGGGACAAAGGAAACACAACCTTGATCGCTTCCTGTGTTCAAACTGGACTCAGATCAGGTGTGTGAGGGACAAAGGAAACAGCACCGTGATCTCTTCCTGTATTCAAACTGGACTCAGATCAGCTGTGTGAGGGACAAAGGAAAAACCTCCGTGATCTCTTCCTGTGTTCAAACTGGACCCAGATCAGGTGTGTGAGGGACAAAGGAAACACCACCTTGATCGCTTCCTGTGTTCAAACTGGACCCAGATCAGCTGTGTGAGGGACAAAGGAAACACAACCTTGATCGCTTCCTGTGTTCAAACTGGACCCAGATCAGGTGTGTGAGGGACAAAGGAAACAGCACCGTGATGTCTTCCTGTGTTCAAACTGGACTCAGATCAGGTGTGTGAGGGACAAAGGAAACAGCACCGTGATGTCTACCTGTGTTCAAACTGGACTCGGATCAGGTGTGGGAGGGACAAACTGGACTCAGATCAGCTGTGTGAGGGACAAAGGAAACACCACCTTGATCGCTTCCTGTGTTCAAACTGGACCCAGATCAGGTGTGTGAGGGACAAAGGAAACAGCACGTGATCTTTCCTGTGTCAAACTGGACTCGGATCAGGTGTGTGAGGGACAAAGGAAACAGCACCGTGATGTCTTCCTGTATTCAAACTGGACTCGGATCAGCTGTGTGAGGGACAAAGGAAAAACCTCCGTGATCTCTTCCTGTGTTCAAACTGGACTCAGATCAGCTGTGTGAGGGACAAAGGAAACACCACTTTGATCTCTTCCTGTGTTCAAACTGGACTCAGATCAGGTGTGTGAGGGACAAAGGAAACAGCACCGTGATGTCTTCCTGTGTTCAAACTGGACTCAGATCAGCTGTGTGAGGGACAAAGGAAACAGCACGTGATCTTTCCTGTGTCAAACTGGACTCGGATCAGGTGTGTGAGGGACAAAGGAAACAGCACCGTGATGTCTTCCTGTATTCAAACTGGACTCGGATCAGCTGTGTGAGGGACAAAGGAAAAACCTCCGTGATCTCTTCCTGTGTTCAAACTGGACTCAGATCAGCTGTGTGAGGGACAAAGGAAACACCACTTTGATCTCTTCCTGTGTTCAAACTGGACTCAGATCAGGTGTGTGAGGGACAAAGGAAACAGCACCGTGATGTCTTCCTGTGTTCAAACTGGACTCAGATCAGCTGTGTGAGGGACAAAGGAAACAGCACCGTGATGTCTTCCTGTGTTCAAACTGGACTCAGATCAGCTGTGTGAGGGACAAAGGAAACAAACAGCACGTGAGCTTTCCTGTCTTCACCACTGTCTCCTGACAGCATGCATATGACGGCTGTAGCAGTAGTCTATGAACCGTGTTGCCCCTGTGGGCAAATTGCTGCTTAGAATTCATCAGCGTGACTTCATAAGACAGCATTTGATTCAGTAGGTGACTTCATGCTGTCTGAAACAGATTTTACTTCAAGGGGTTCAGTTTGTTCAAATGGGAAGATAGAACTGGGCCTCTTCCCTGTCAACCATCCACCATCTTGTAGTTACATTTGTCCTGCACATGGCTGCATGTCTCTACAGCAGAGTCCCCTGACATGTCCTGAAATACACATGCAACATAAAGTGTTGTGATGAGGCTCTACTACTACTACTACTACTACTACTACTACTACTACTACTACTACTACTACTACTATTTTCGGCTGCTCCCATTAGGGGTCGCCACAGTGGACCATTCGTTTCCATTTCCACTCTTCATCCTCTTCATAGCTGCCCTCACTTCCTCCTTGCTAATCCACTGAACTTCCTGATTCACTATCCCCACATCATCCACCCTTCTCTCTCTCTCTCTCTCTCTCATCTTCTTCATTCATCAGCCCCTCAAAGTCCTCCTTCCACCTTCTCAGCACACTCTCCTCACTTGTCAGCACATTTCCATCTCTATCCTTGATCACCCTAACTTGCTGCACATCCTTCCCAGCTTGGTCCCTCTGTCTAGCCAATCGGTACAAGTCCTTTTCTCCTTCCTTAGTGTCTAACCTGTCATACAACTCACCATACACCTTTTCCTTTGCCTTTGCCACCTCTCTCTTCGCTTTACACTTCATCTCCTTATACTCCTGTCTACTTTCTTCATCTCTCTGACTATCCCACTTCTTCTTTGCCAACCTCTTCCTCTGTATACTTTGCTGTACTTCCTCATTCCACCACCAAGTCTCCTTGTCTTCCTTCCTCTGACCTGATGACACACCAAGTACCTTCCTAGCCATGATGAAGAGCATCCACTGTTAGGTGGAAACTGTGAGTGTGTGTGTGTGTGTGTGTGTGTGTGTGTGTGTGTGTGTGTGTGTGTGTTTTCTCTACCTGTGAGTGAGGAGTCTCGGATGTTCTCAGGGAGTCCAGGTCCAGGTTCAGGTCCTGAATGGATTCATAGATGTGGTGTGAATCTTCCTCCTTGCAGCAGTCTTTCTCCTCCTCCTCACTAAACTCCTCCTCTGCCACCTCCTCTTCCTCCTCTTCCTCGTGGCTCTCCTGGTGCTGAGAGGAGGCTCTGGGGGAGTCTGCCTGCTTCGTGCCTGCTCCCATACTGGGAACTGTTGGTGTCTCCACTGGTATGGGCTGGGTGTGAGGGCGGTGGGGGGGAATGGGGTCGGCGGCCCCGCCTGGCTCATCCAGAGAGACAGATTTACCCACACTTCCCAATACACTCTGCCTCTTCCTTCCAAGGCTGCTGTCAACCATGTTTGTAGTTCCTTCACTGCCGGTTTTGCTTTCTGAGTCACCAGGGACGTCAAGTGGCACGTCGGCAACCCATCTGGATGGCGGCGGGTCATTAGAGTCCAGCATCACACCAAAGGTGGACATGCGGTTCTCCGTCCTGCGGTGGGCAGTAGAGTCAGGCCGCAGACGGATAGTCACCTCATCACCTGGCTTGGTTCTGCCACCCACCAGCTCCTCGGACGTCTTGGGAACCGGAACCGGGATGGGTTTGGGCGTGGTGGCCAGAGGCGGCAGCAGCGGCGGCATGTCGAGTGTGGGCGGGTGGGTGAAATCCAGCAGGGAAGGGAGTGAGGTGGGGAGCTCCTTGACGTACTTGGCAGGGATGTAGAAGGGTTTGTGACGCTGGTCTTTCCTCACCTGCCACCAGTGGTCGTTGGTTTTGTCCAGCAGGATGTAACGCTCATTGGGTTTGATGGAGACCAGCGCACCATCCCGGCCCTGGTACTCAAATTCAAACTCCACCAGAACCAAACCCAGACCTGCTTCTGAGGCATAGACCACAAAGAAGAAAAATATTACTGCAAGTACTGTCACCTCAATCATGATACTGTCAGGAAGAAATACTTATACCATCACTAACCTGGCAATTATACATATATATGTGTGCGTGTGTGTGTATATATATAAACACTATATTCACAGTACTATCACTATACAGTCAATATGAAATATTTATACTTTGATAATGTTGTCTTTAATAAATACATGATATCAAAGTACTACCACTAACAGAAACATTCGTCATGGTTACAGTGAAACTGGCATGAGAAAACAACTCTTAACATCATCATCATAAATATGCTGCTCCTGCTACACAGATAGTACAAGTAGTGTGAGTATTATTGATAATCCTGGTACTACTAATACAACTACCACCAATACACTACTATGACTATCATTTTCAGTGTTACTACTGCTCCTGATCCTGCAAATACTACTAATTCTACTACAACTACAACTACTACTACTACTACTACTAGTAGTAGTATCACTACAAGTACTGTAACACAGATACTTTTGCTTCTTGTATTATATTAGTTTCTGTTTGGCAATACTCACCATCGTCAGCATCATGCTGGGACTATTCTACATTGTACTATAGAAATAAGACTGTTAGTAGTACTAATAGATATACTACTTCCATAATTATTATGATACTTATTGCAATTTTTCAGTGAGCAGAAGCAGTATTACCTCCACCAAGCAGGGAGGAGCTCATCACTGTGGTAACAGCCCGGGGTGTCCACAAACCGCGCCCCTAAGGGAGGAGGCGGAGGACAGTCTGAAGGTCAGAGGTCAAAGATAATCAGCAGCCCTCCTAAAGAGAAGAGACAGTAACACTTTTTTTAGGGGGGGATTTTTCCCCATTTTTCTCCCCAATTGTACCCGGCCAATTACCCCACTCTTCCCCCAACTGTACTCAGCCAAATACCCCAATCTTCCAATCCCTCCTCTCTTCTGAGCCGTGCCGGTCACTGTTCCACCCCCCCTGCTGATCCAGGGAGAACTGCAGACTACCACATGTCTCCTCCGATGCATATGGAGTCACCAGCCACTTCTTTTCACCTGTCAGTGAGCAGTTTCACCAGGGGACGTAGCCTGTGGGAGGATCACACTATTCCCCCCAGTTCCCCCTCCACCCGAACAGGCGCCCGACCGACCAGAGAAGGCGCTAGTGCAGCGACCAGGACACACATCCACATCCGGCTTCCCAACTGCAGACACGGCTAGTTGTGTCTGTAAGGACGCCTGACCAAGCTCGAGGTAACACGGGGATTCGAACCGGCAATCCCAGTGTTGGTAGGCAACGGAATAGACCGCTACGCCATCTGGATGCCTGAGACAGTAACACTTTATAATTACTAAACACTACAAAAGCATTTACAATGCATTAATTAGTAATAAATGAAAATAAATACATACATCTAAGCTCTTTCAGATTCTAGTCATCATTCTTGATGGGGTTAAATACTCTGGCAGCATTATTCTTGATGGGGTGAAATACTCTGGCAGCATTATTCTTAATGGGTTAAATACTCTGGCAGCATTATTCTTGATGGGGTTAAATACTCTGGCAGCATTATTCTTGATGGGGTGAAATACTCTGGCAGCATTATTCTTGATGGGGTGAAATACTCTGGCAGCATTATTCTTGATGGGGTTAAATACTCTGGCAGCATTATTCTTGATGGGGTTAAATACTCTGGCAGCATTATTCTTGATGGGGTTAAATACCTTGGCAGCATTATTCTTAATGGGTTAAATACTCTGGCAGCATCATTCTTGATGGGGTTAAATACTCTAGCAGCATCATTCTTGATGGGGTTAAATACTCTGGCAGCATTATTCTTGATGGGGTGAAATACTCTGGCAGCATTATTCTTGATGGGGTTAAATACTCTGGCAGCATTATTCTTGATGGGGTGAAATACTCTGGCAGCATTATTCTTGATAGGGTTAAATACTCTGGCAGCATTATTCTTGATGGGGTGAAATACTCTGGCAGCATTATTCTTAATGGGTTAAATACTCTGGCAGCATTATTCTTGATGGGTTAAATACTCTGGCAGCATTATTCTTGATGGGGTTAAATACTCTGGCAGCATTATTCTTGATGGGGTTAAATACTCTGGCAGCATTATTCTTAATGGGTTAAATACTCTGGCAGCATCATTCTTGATGGGGTTAAATACTCTAGCAGCATCATTCTTGATGGGGTTAAATACTCTGGCAGCATTATTCTTGATGGGTTAAACACTCTAGCAGCATCATTCTTGATGGCGTTAAATACTCTGGCAGCATTATTCTTGATGGGGTGAAATACTCTGGCAGCATTATTCTTGATGGGGTGAAATACTCTGGCAGCATTATTCTTAATGGGTTAAATACTCTGGCAGCATTATTCTTGATGGGGTTAAATACTTTGGCAGCATTATTCTTGATGGGTTAAATACTCTGGCAGCATTATTCTTGATTGGTTAAATACTCTGGCAGCATTATTCTTGATGGGGTTAAATACTCTGGCAGCATTATTCTTGATGGGGTGAAATACTCTGGCAGCATTATTCTTAATGGGTTAAATACTCTGGCAGCATTATCCTTGATGGGGTTAAATACTCTGGCAGCATTATTCTTGATGGGGTGAAATACTCTGGCAGCATTATTCTTGATGGGGTGAAATACTCTAGCAGCATCATTCTTGATGGGGTTAAATACTCTAGCAGCATCATTCTTGATGGGGTTAAATACTCTGGCAGCATTATTCTTGATGGGGTTAAATACTCTGGCAGCATTATTCTTGATGGGGTGAAATACTCTGGCAGCATTATTCTTGATAGGGTTAAATACTCTGGCAGCATTATTCTTGATGGGGTGAAATACTCTGGCAGCATTATTCTTAATGGGTTAAATACTCTGGCAGCATTATTCTTGATGGGTTAAATACTCTGGCAGCATTATTCTTGATGGGGTTAAATACTTTGGCAGCATTATTCTTGATGGGTTAAATACTCTGGCTGCATTATTCTTGATGGGGTTAAATACTTTGGCAGCATTATTCTTGATGGGTTAAATACTCTGGCAGCATTATTCTTGATGGGTGAAATACTCTGGCAGCATTATTCTTGATGGGGTGAAATACTCTGGCAGCATTATTCTTGATTGGTTAAATACTCTGGCAGCATTATTCTTGATGGGGTTAAATACTTTGGCAGCATTATTCTTGATGGGTTAAATACTCTGGCTGCATTATTCTTGATGGGTCAAATACTCTGGCAGCATTATTCTTTATGGGGTGAAATACTCTGGCAGCATTATTCTTGATGGGGTTAAATACTCTGGCAGCATTATTCTTGATGGGGTCAAATACTCTGGCAGCATTATTCTTGATGGGGTTAAATACTCTGGCAGCATTATTCTTGATGGGGTTAAATACTCTGGCAGCATTATTCTTGATGGGGTTAAATACTCTGGCAGCATTATTCTTAATGGGTTAAATACTCTGGCAGCATCATTCTTGATGGGGTTAAATACTCTAGCAGCATCATTCTTGATGGGGTTAAATACTCTGGCAGCATTATTCTTGATGGGTTAAACACTCTAGCAGCATCATTCTTGATGGCGTTAAATACTCTGGCAGCATTATTCTTGATGGGGTGAAATACTCTGGCAGCATTATTCTTGATGGGGTGAAATACTCTGGCAGCATTATTCTTAATGGGTTAAATACTCTGGCAGCATTATTCTTGATGGGGTTAAATACTTTGGCAGCATTATTCTTGATGGGTTAAATACTCTGGCAGCATTATTCTTGATTGGTTAAATACTCTGGCAGCATTATTCTTGATGGGGTTAAATACTCTGGCAGCATTATTCTTGATGGGGTGAAATACTCTGGCAGCATTATTCTTAATGGGTTAAATACTCTGGCAGCATTATCCTTGATGGGGTTAAATACTCTGGCAGCATTATTCTTGATGGGGTGAAATACTCTGGCAGCATTATTCTTGATGGGGTGAAATACTCTAGCAGCATCATTCTTGATGGGGTTAAATACTCTAGCAGCATCATTCTTGATGGGGTTAAATACTCTGGCAGCATTATTCTTGATGGGGTTAAATACTCTGGCAGCATTATTCTTGATGGGGTGAAATACTCTGGCAGCATTATTCTTGATAGGGTTAAATACTCTGGCAGCATTATTCTTGATGGGGTGAAATACTCTGGCAGCATTATTCTTAATGGGTTAAATACTCTGGCAGCATTATTCTTGATGGGTTAAATACTCTGGCAGCATTATTCTTGATGGGGTTAAATACTTTGGCAGCATTATTCTTGATGGGTTAAATACTCTGGCTGCATTATTCTTGATGGGGTTAAATACTTTGGCAGCATTATTCTTGATGGGTTAAATACTCTGGCAGCATTATTCTTGATGGGTGAAATACTCTGGCAGCATTATTCTTGATGGGGTGAAATACTCTGGCAGCATTATTCTTGATTGGTTAAATACTCTGGCAGCATTATTCTTGATGGGGTTAAATACTTTGGCAGCATTATTCTTGATGGGTTAAATACTCTGGCTGCATTATTCTTGATGGGTCAAATACTCTGGCAGCATTATTCTTTATGGGGTGAAATACTCTGGCAGCATTATTCTTGATGGGGTTAAATACTCTGGCAGCATTATTCTTGATGGGGTCAAATACTCTGGCAGCATTATTCTTGATGGGGTTAAATACTATGTCTCCAACACTTGTCACCTGAAGATATTTTTGGAATATTACTGATCCTCCAGTCTCTCGGTGCATTTTTCAGAACCTCTCTTTCTGAGTCATATTTCTGGCAATGCAACAATACATGGTCCACTGTTCCTTCCTCTCCACGATACTCACACTTTCCATTGTCATGCTTTTCAACCCCACAGTGGGCACTTTGTAGACCAGTATGACCATTCCTTCATGTTGTTATAACCCTCTCCTCTTTCTTATCTCGTCCTCGAGACCATGCACTCCAAACTACTGGTTTATTTTTAAAAAGATATCTTCCTTTACTTCCTTTATCCCGTTTGTTTTGCCACATCTTTTTTATTTCAATTCAATTCAATGTATTGTCATTAAAACAATGTGCAGGCACATGTTAAAAATGAAATGAGGGCTGCAGCTTCACCAAACAGTGCAAGACAGACACACACAAACACAGCAAACACAGTATAAGATATACACACATGAAGACCACAGCAAACACAGTATAAGATATATACTGATGAAGACCACAGCAAACACCGTATAAGATATACACTGATGAAGACCACAGCAAACACAGTATAAGATATATACTGATGAAGACCACAACAAACACAGTATGATATACACTGATGAAGACCAAAAGAATCAGAATCAGAATCAGTATACTTTATTCATCCCCGAGGGGAAATTGGGTCCTATTACAGACACTCACACTCTAGTACCTAAAAACAACAAGATACAAGATAAGAAAATAGAAACAGAAACAAATAGAAATAAATGATAAATAAGAAACAGAAATAAGAACAAAATATATCAACAAGCATGGTGCACATAACAGCCTATCTATACTGCACTACCACAGCACACAACAAGCAGCACAAACAAAACCCGACAGGGCAGTCCAATGACCATTGACTCAGAGTGTCTGACAGTCTGAGTCTGAGGGAGGAGATGTAAAGTCTGATGGCCACACGCAGGAATGACCTCCTGTGGCGCTCTGTGGTGCTTTTTAGCAGAATGAGTCTATTACTAAAAGTACTCCTGTGCCCAATCAGCGTGTCATGGAGTGTGTGGGAGACATTGTCCATGATGCCACATAACTTCAACAGCATCCTCCTCTCAGAAACCGCCGCCAGAGTCCAGCTCCAGCCCCACAGCGTCACCGGCCTTGTGGATCAGTTTATTGAGCCTGTTTGCATCCGCTACCCTCAACCTGCTGCCCCAACACACAACAGCAAACAGGAGAGCACTGCCACCACAGACTCACACCACATCCTGAGCATCGTCTGGCAGATGTTGAAGGACCTCAGCCCCCTCAAACAGTAGAGACGGCTCTGTCCCTTCTTGTAGAGGGCATCAGTCAGTGTTCTTAGTCCAGTCCAGTTTATTGTCTGTATACACCCCCAGGTACTCTTAGTATTTTTTTAAAGCTAAAAGTAAGTTAAAAGAGAGCTGGAGTACAAAATATTCAAAAATATCTACAGACATTCAGTGGGTAGCCAGGTTCAGGTGGGTAACAGCTTGTGGAAAGGAGCTGTTTTTGAGCCTGGTAGTGCGGGCTCTGAGGCTCCTGTAGTGCCTCCCAGAGCGCAGGGGGAGAACAGTCCATGGTTGGGGTGGGTGGGATCTCTGCTGATGCCCAGACCCCTTCGAAGGCAGCGTTTGTGATAAATGTCTTTTATGGCTGGGAGCTGGGTACCGGTGATGTGCTGGGCCACCTTGACGACCCGCTGCAGAGCTTTCTGGTCTACTGAGGTGCAGTTGCCGTACCACACTGAGATGCAGATGGTCAGGATGCTCTCTATGGTGCAGTGGTAGAAGTTGGTGAGGATTTTGGTGGATAGACGGACGCTCCTCAGCCTCCTCAGGAAATGCAGGCGTTGTTGGGCCTTTTTCACAAGGGCCTTTGTTCCTTAATCACCGCTTTAGCTTCTGGTTTACTGATATTCACTTGAATGTGATTACTCCCTCTCTTCAGGGCCCTTTTTGCTGCTTTATTCACCTCCTCATGTCCGTCAATTAAGGAACAGGAATCAGGAACATTTTATTTGTCATTTCACTTCATGTACTTGCGAACATGAAATGAAACAAAATGCCCCCCCCAGCCCACAGCAGTACAACACAAAGACAAAAACACACCCAAAACTTCAACAACACACATATCCATACTAACACACATATCCAAACTAAACAGAAATCACTGTCCAAGGGAACGAAAGCTAGCCAGGATGACTGTCAGAACCGCCGGTCTGCATGGGCTAGCAGTTAGCTTAGCCTGTCCCACTTCTGCATCCTGTCAGACCACCCTCGGCATTTCCTCCTCGTGCGCAGCTCCAGGCAGGGGCTGTGGTCTCTCAGCTCACCGGACGAAGCAGACCAAGCTCTCCCAGCTGATCCAGCACCAGCTCTCCTAGCCAGACACCCTCAATATGCCTCCCCGCACTCCCCATGACAACATCAAAAACACCACAGTCAACGCCAGGTGAGGCCACTGCCAGACCGTCCTCGGTGTTATCGGAACTGCCGGTCTGCATGGGCTAGCAGTTAGCTTAGCCTGCCCCACTCTCCCAGCCGATCCAATGCCAGCTCTCCCAGCCATCAAACGAAGACAAAACAGACGTGGACAAAGACACTGTATGGATGGTACTGGGTGAGGCCGCTGCAAACAGCCATCTTCCCAAACCAGAAGCGAAAGATTCCAACATGGGCAGGGACCCACACAAAACTAACAGACAAACACATTTGTTGGAATTCTGCATAGTGGTTGTAGTATTTCAAACAATAAATCCTCTCTACTCCTGGAGTTGTAAAGTTTTAAGCCTAGCATCATACTGCACACGGATCTGATGCAATTCCCCCTCTCTCTGGCCTCACATCCTCTACCCATTGCAAAGCTAAAACCATCATTTCACATGCAAAAACAGATGTATCATCGTCAAGTCTCCTCCCATACTAAACATGACGCTTAGGGATCACTGTTACTGCTGCTGGTCTTCCTGTCTGAGGGTCTTTAGAACCATCTGTATAACCCTGTAAATAACCATAATAATTCCTTCTGATGTATGAACTAATGATCTTGCAATTTTCCCGACATTCATCTCTGATTAATTCAAGGAGGCTAAGATCTCTGGCTGCGGCAAAAACCAAGGAGGTCTAGCTTATAGAACCAGTATACCCATGTCACTAGCCTTCGTTTTAATGACCCAAGCTCGTTGTTGGCATTTTTTTCCTGTTCCCAGCATGGCTCAATAGCACTTATTGTAAGATGGTTATTATATCCTTATAAACTGACCCAGTATGTCATCATAATTTGCTGTCTTCTTAACTCCAAGAGCATTCCCCCCAACATGGCAGATGTTGTTTGAAAAGCCTAACTACATGTCCTTAATGCTTGTACTTGTATTCTATCCAAGTTTCCCAACAAGGGTTTAGACACCAATGCACATGCCACACATCTATAATCCAGAGCTGATTTTATTAAACCTATATATATAGCTTTCAAAGCAGATGTGTCAGATCCCCAGTCTGTTCCCACCCGGGGGTGTAGCACAAAATTCTGGGCCCTATACATAAGCAGTCTCTGTGGGCCCCTTTCGTCTTTTGTCTCTCACGCATCACTTTGTTTAGCTCTAGCATGTTGAATGTTATTTACAATCACATGTGACAACCACGGGGAAACTTAGCACCCGACCCAGCAACGAAACAGAGACCGTCGGCAGGTTGAGCCCGCTGTGGGCATTTATTCACAAGACAAACCGAAAGAACGCTCAACACGAGTACCGCTCCTCGTTTGAGCCGGCTGACTCCCGTCTTCGTTGGCTCCTACGCTGGGCAGCCAACACGACTCTAGCTTTCTCCCCCCCCCCCCCCAGGCGACTGTCTCTGGCTCCCTTTTATCCTGGGGCTCCTCATCAGCCTCCGCTTGGGGCCAAGTGTGTCGCTCAGTCTCCCTCTCATTGAGGCCTGGTGCGTTTCTGGGCTGTGCTGGGTCACTGGCCATGGTGCTGAAGCCGGGCTGACCCCGGGGTTGTCACACACAGTATATTAATCTAGTTTAACCTAACTTAACTACCATGCAGTGATTGACAAAAACAAAACTTTGAAGCACCTTGGGGTACTGATGCTGACATCCATGATGTTTATTCCATAGTAAATGTCCAGTTACAGGACTTCTTGTTTGCAAAGTCATTGATTAGATCTTTAAAGTCCAATCGTTTTGCTAATCGGCTTTCAAGTGAAAGTAGTGCCAGGCTGTTCAGCCTCTCCTGGGACATTGTTGATCTGATCTGTGCTTGTGCTTGTGCTTGTATCAGCAGTCACTCGCGACGGGACTAGATGAGCTGCATTGAGAAATGCTCATGAGAGGTGGACTAAACCATTTTGCACCTTTTGTAAGGGGTGAGAGGGGCCTCAGAGAGCCTCCACTAGTTTCTATAAGTCCCTCAACTGATGTATTGAGTCAATTTTAACTGAAGTTATGACACTAATTAGTTAGAAATAAAAATTTGCAAACCAAAACAAACTTTTAATTCCAGGCTTCTCAAGGGGCCCCCTCCCTTCTGGGCCCTGGTAGGTCCCCCCACCACTACAACGCCCCTGTCCCACCAAACATCTCATCACATTTAGAACCTTTTTACACTTATTCACAATTTTATCGATATGCACTTCCCAAGTGAGCCTAGCATCAAACCAAATACCTAACCATCTGAATGAGCCTATCCTTTCCAGCTCCTTGCCATATAAACACAGTTTGACCTCTGCTCCAATTTTCTTCCTTGTAAAGAAAAGTGTGTTTTATCAACCGAAAAACTAAATCCCTATTGCAAAGCCAATTGCTCCACTCTTGTTTCCTGCAGTGTTTCATAACATATTCAACATTCTTGTCTCTTTTCCACAGTGCCCCATCATCTACAAACAAAGACTTCCACCAAACACTGAAAAACGGTGTCAGAGCACACCTGGCGGATGGTCTTCCCTTCTCAGCTGTACTGCTCGGCATCCTGCTGCACTACCGGGCAACACCACACTCCACTCCTGGCAGCTCCCAACCCCAGCCTTTTTGATGATGAGGCGTAAGCTGCAGCTTCCCCTGGATCAGCTGCCAACACCTGCAGTTGTTACACCAGCCGCAGCACCCCAACAGAGTCTGTGAATGTTCTCATTCATCCAGGTCATGGTTCTCCAAAGGAATTGAATCGAGTGCAACTGGACTTGGTATATATCCGTGAAAACGTTTCGCCTCTCATCCAAGAGGCTTCATCAGTTCGTGCCTTTCTGAATAGACCAAGCTAGTCTGACTGGCTGGTGATGAAACTCAGATATGTATCCTCTTTGGAGTCGTTGGGGCACCCCAACAGAGCGGCAAGGTCACAGATTGTCAGCGTCGAATGAAACAGCAGTTTGACAGGAGAAGGAGGGTGAGACCACCTCTCTTCACTGTGCTGGACAGTGTCCGGGTTAACCGACCCAGCCGGAACCACAAACTGCTCTCCTTTTGGTACACGCTGGTGCAGGTCCCTGATCAGCTGGGGAACAGCCACCTTCCGCCTCTCTGATGGATTACGGTGGGACGCAAGACGGCTTCGGAAGGTGGCACCTCCCTCATCACAAACCCAGGAACTGACGAGAACTGGGGCACTACGGTCGCTCTACAGTGGCTCTACGGTCGGGGACCTCGATTTCGCTGCTGAACAGCTGCAGGCTCCAGCTGGGTGCCCACCTGAGCCAGCAGAACCCCTGACTGAACCAGAAGCCCGTCTGGCCCGAGTTCGGGTCAGGCTAAGTTACCTCAAAGACTATGTCACAGACCTTTGACTTCTTAGATTAGAGTTCAGAGCATAGTCTGTTATGTAGCAGAATAAGCCACACAGCTATGCTGGTAACTGGCAGTCTACCAGGTCACCTCCTTAGGTTTGGAGCTAAGGCACAATCACAACTGTGTTGTTTCTGTGGTTTACTAAGGGCGAAGGAGAAATGTTGTTTGTATGAGATACACTGTCGAGGCTGTGGTTGCCGCAGTTGGCACGGCAGTTTTTACGACAGTATGTCGAAAATAAGTTTTGATGTGCGGCACACAATAAAGGTGAAGTGTTCGAACTGAAGCTGCGGTCCGCAAGTTACTTAAACGTAACAGTAACGTCATAACTTTCTCATGATAGTCTGCCTGGTTTAATACACGAGTGCATCTACCTTTGTCTACCGGAACGAAGATGATGTTATTGTCCTTACTGAGAGTCGTGAGAGCATTTCCTCTTGTCTCTGCTGATGTTGAATGGCGGCACCTTTGCATTGCTGAGGCAGGCTGAGACATTACTGAGGCTGAGGCAGGCTGAGACGTTACTGAGGCTGAGGCAGGCTGAGACGTTACTGAGGCTGAGGCAGGCTGAGACGTTACTGAGGCTGAGGCAGGCTGAGACGTTACTGAGGCTGAGGCAGGCTGAGACGTTACTGAGGCTGAGGCAGGCTGAGATGTTACTGAGGCTGAGGCAGGCTGAGACGTTACTGAGGCTGAGGCAGGCTGAGACGTTACTGAGGCTGAGGCAGGCTGAGATGTTACTGAGGCTGAGGCAGGCTGAGGCAGGCTGAGGCTGGGGCAGGCTGAGATGTTACTGAGGCTGAGGCAGGCTGAGACATTACTGAGGCTGAGGCAGGCTGAGATGTTACTGAGGCTGAGGCAGGCTGAGACGTTACTGAGGCTGAGGCAGGCTGAGACGTTACTGAGGCTGAGGCAGGCTGAGACGTTACTGAGGCTGAGGCAGGCTGAGACGTTACTGAGGCTGAGGCAGGCTGAGGCAGGCTGAGGCTGAGGCAGGCTGAGATGTTACTGAGGCTGAGGCAGGCTGAGACGTTGCTGAGGCAGGCTGAGATGTTACTGAGGCTGAGGCAGGCTGAGACGTTACTGAGGCTGAGGCAGGCTGAGACGTTACTGAGGCTGAGGCAGGCTGAGATGTTACTGAGGCTGAGGCAGGCTGAGGCAGGCTGAGACGTTACTGAGGCTGAGGCAGGCTGAGACGTTACTGAGGCTGAGGCAGGCTGAGATGTTACTGAGGCTGAGGCAGGCTGAGGCAGGCTGAGGCTGAGGCAGGCTGAGATGTTACTGAGGCTGAGGCAGGCTGAGACGTTACTGAGGCTGAGGCAGGCTGAGACATTACTGAGGCTGAGGCAGGCTGAGACGTTACTGAGGCTGAGGCAGGCTGAGACGTTACTGAGGCTGAGGCAGGCTGAGACATTACTGAGGCTGAGGCAGGCTGAGGCAGGCTGAGGCTGTGGCAGGCTGAGATGTTACTGAGGCTGAGGCAGGCTGAGACATTACTGAGGCTGAGGCAGGCTGAGGCAGGCTGAGGCTGAGGCAGGCTGAGATGTTACTGAGGCTGAGGCAGGCTGAGACATTACTGAGGCTGAGGCAGGCTGAGACGTTACTGAGGCTGAGGCAGGCTGAGACGTTACTGAGGCTGAGGCAGGCTGAGACGTTACTGAGGCTGAGGCAGGTTGAGACATTACTGAGGCTGAGGCAGGCTGAGACATTACTGAGGCTGAGGCAGGCTGAGACGTTACTGAGGCTGAGGCAGGCTGAGACATTACTGAGGCTGAGACAGGCTGAGACGTTACTGAGGCTGAGGCAGGCTGAGACGTTACTGAGGCTGAGGCAGGCTGAGGCTGAGGCAGGCTGAGGCAGGCTGAGGCTGAGGCAGGCTGAGATGTTACTGAGGCTGAGGCAGGCTGAGACATTACTGAGGCTGAGGCAGGCTGAGACGTTACTGAGGCTGAGGCAGGCTGAGACATTACTGAGGCTGAGGCAGGCTGAGACGTTACTGAGGCTGAGGCAGGCTGAGACATTACTGAGGCTGAGGCAGGCTGAGACATTACTGAGGCTGAGGCAGGCTGAGACATTACTGAGGCTGAGGCAGGCTGAGGCAGGCTGAGGCTGTGGCAGGCTGAGATGTTACTGAGGCTGAGGCAGGCTGAGACATTACTGAGGCTGAGGCAGGCTGAGGCAGGCTGAGGCTGAGGCAGGCTGAGATGTTACTGAGGCTGAGGTAGGCTGACACTTTCGTCCGCAGTTGCTCTACTTCCGGTTTCACGATGTTTTTACGGATCGCTGATTCCGCGGCTGTGATCAGTTCCACTAGCGGGATTTGCCTCAGCGTGACAGCCCTTGATTCTGTCCCTTAGCAAGGATGTCTTTCTCCACCTGGGTGAGTTGTCTGTCGGATGGATTCTTCATCCACTTGTCCACATCGCCGGCGTGTGTCTGGCATCTGTCTGTCTGCTGTTGAGGGCGCCGTCGGTTGTCTGCCGATGTCTCTGGCGTGCAGCAAGTAGGTCGAACTTCTTCTGTTTATCGACTTTCTATGTTGAGCTAGATGAGCCTTATTTATCCGTGAACTCAATCACACATTGGAAAGTGGTCTCATCTAGACGTGACATGAGTCTCTGTCGGATCTGCTGCTCTTTGGCTTTCAAAGCGTCGATGGTAAAATTAGTTTGTCTCACCTGTTCAACAGCTGGCTCTGTGTCTTCTGGAGGATCTTGTTCGCTCGTTGGGCCTTGACCGAAGATTTAATTTGCAGGCTCTTAGGTGTAATTATGCTCTGTCTACATCCGAGGCTGACTCTCAGCTGGTTCCTGTAGTCTGCTATCTTATGCACCGTTTGCTCATACTCACGTACAAGTTTACGGCAATCCTCACCAAAATGGGTCAAAATATCTTCATGCATGCTCAATAATCCAGGTAAGAAAATCACAGAAAGTTGAATCAGTTCATCTGAACACATTTAATGAGAGAAACGTTTCATCACTCATCTAAGTGATGTACCTTATCCCCACCACTACTTCTCCGTACCTTATCCCCACCACTACCTCTCTGCCCCTTACCCCCACCACTACCTCTCTGTACCTTATCCCCACCACTACCTCTCTGCCCCTTACCCCCACCACTACCTCTCTGTACCCTATCCCCACCACTACCTCTCTGTATCTTATCCCCACCACTACCTCTCTGTACCTTATCCCCACCATTACCTCTCTGTACCTTACCCCCACCACTACCTCTCTGTACCTTATCCCCACCACTACCTCTCTGTACCTTATCCCCACCACTACCTCTCTGTACCTTATCCCCACCACTACCTCTCTGTACCTTATCCCCACCACTACCTCTCTGTACCTTATCCCCACCATTACCTCTCTGTACCTTATCCCCACCACTACCTCTCTGTACCTTATCCCCACCACTACCTCTCTGTACCTTATCCCCACCAATACCTCTCTGTACCTTATCCCCACCATTACCTCTCTGTACCTTATCCCCACCACTACCTCTCTGTACCTTATCCCCACCACTACCTCTCTGTACCTTATCCCCACCACTACCTCTCTGTACCTTATCCCCACCACTACCTCTCTGTACCTTATCCCCACCACTACCTCTCTGTACCTTATCCCCACCATTACCTCTCTGTACCTTATCCCCACCATTACCTCTCTGTACCTTATCCCCACCACTACTTCTCCGTACCTTATCCCCACCACTACCTCTCTGCCCCTTACCCCCACCACTACCTCTCTGTACCTTATCCCCACCACTACCTCTCTGCCCCTTACCCCCACCACTACCTCTCTGTACCTTATCCCCACCACTACCTCTCTGTACCTTATCCCCACCACTACCTCTCTGTATCTTATCCCCACCACTACCTCTCTGTACCTTATCCCCACCACTACCTCTCTGTACCTTATCCCCACCACTACCTCTCTGTACCTTATCCCCACCACTACCTCTCTGTACCTTATCCCCACCACTACCTCTCTGTACCTTATCCCCACCACTACCTCTCTGTACCTTATCCCCACCATTACCTCTCTGTACCTTATCCCCACCACTACCTCTCTGTACCTTATCCCCACCACTACCTCTCTGTACCTTATCCCCACCACTACCTCTCTGTACCTTATCCCCACCACTACCTCTCTGTACCTTATCCCCACCATTACCTCTCTGTACCTTATCCCCACCACTACCTCTCTGTACCTTATCCCCACCACTACCTCTCCGTACCTTATCCCCACCACTACCTCTCTGTATCTTATCCCCACCACTACCTCTCTGTACCTTATCCCCACCACTACCTCTCTGTATCTTATCCCCACCACTACCTCTCTGTACCTTACCCCCACCACTACCTCTCCGTACCTTATCCCCACCATTACCTCTCTGTACCTTATCCCCACCATTACCTCTCTGTACCTTATCCCCACCAATACCTCTCTGTACCTTATCCCCACCATTACCTCTCTGTACCTTATCCCCACCATTACCTCTCTGCACCTTATCCCCACCATTACCTCTCTGTACCTTATCCCCACCATTACCTCTCTGTACCTTATCCCCACCAATACCTCTCTGTACCTTATCCCCACCACTACCTCTCTGTACCTTATCCCCACCAATACCTCTCTGCCCCTTACCCCCACCACTACCTCTCTGTACCTTATCCCCACCAATACCTCTCTGCCCCTTACCCCCACCACTACCTCTCTGTACCTTATCCCCACCACTACCTCTCTGTACCTTATCCCCACCACTACCTCTCTGTACCTTATCCCCACCATTACCTCTCTGTACCTTACCCCCACCATTACCTCTCTGTACCTTATCCCCACCACTACCTCTCTGTACCTTATCCCCACCAATACCTCTCTGTACCTTATCCCCACCATTACCTCTCTGTACCTTATCCCCACCAATACCTCTCTGTACCTTATCCCCACCAATACCTCTCTGCCCCTTACCCCCACCACTACCTCTCTGTACCTTATCCCCACCACTACCTCTCTGTGCGTTTTTGTTTGGTGTTTTTGTAACACCACCCTAGAGCACACGTTAAATTATGATGACCTGGGAATGGGGGTCAGTGCCTCAGGAAGCTTTGGTCTGGCAGTGAATGTTCTTAAAGAAAAAGCCCAAAGAGCTTTCTATGCAATAAAAATAAACTTCTATAAAACAGACACCCCAATTTAAATCTGGTCCAAAATCTTTGACAGTGTTCTCTTGCTCATTGCAGTATATGGAAGTGAAGTACGGGGTCTACACAGTCAGGCAGACTACACTAGATGGGACAAACATCCAATAGAAACCCTGCATGCAGAATTCTGTCGAAAATTTCTAAATGTACAAAGGAAAACACAAACAACAAATGCATGCAGGGCAGAAGGAGGCCGTTTCCCATTGATTATAAATATCCAAAAAAGATAATTTAAATTCTGGACGCACCTTAAATCAAGTCCCCATGACACACTGTAGTTTAAAGGAGTCCAAATCCAAGAGCTAGGAAAGAGTCCCCTCAGTCCGCTGGTTGTGAAACTAACTGACCCCATAACCACTGACACAGATGAGTTTCAAACTAGCGATGCTGACCAACCACAGACTAGAGGAAACCACATCATCACACAATGCAACAACTCATATGTGGAACAATGGGACACAGAAACCAAATGACAACACAAATGAGGATGTTATGGGGCCATAAAAAGAGAAGACAAACTGGCTGACTGTCTGTCCACTGTCAGAGACAGTCAGCACAGACACATCCTTACCAAGTACAGGCTCACTGACCACAGTCTAGCCACTGAAAAGGGCAGACACACAAAACATCTGGCTACCAAAAGAGCAAAGAATATGTGGTCACTGTACAGCAGGTGAGGTGGGGACAGAGATGTACTTCCTGCTAAATTGTGAGAAGTTCCAGAACATAAGAGAAAAATACCAGGAGACATCTGAAAACCAGATTCCAAATGTTCTACTCCTGGGTGAGAAAGAACAATGGCCACTTATTTTAAGAGAGGGTCAAAGGTCACACCTTGTGGCACAATATGTGTCAGAATGCAATAGCCTAAGGGTCAGTGAGTGACCAAAACACTGTCAATTACTGTCAGTTGCTATGCAAGTGCTATTTCTGCCAGTTCTATCTATTTCTTTTTCCTTTTTGTTTTGTGTTTTTCTTTTTCTTTTTCTTTTTTGTGTGTTGTTTTTGTGTTTAGTTCTCTGTTGATCTGTTTTGATTTGGCAACATTGTAATTAATCCAGTCATGCCAATAAAGCATCACTGAACTGAACTGAATTGAACTGAGAGAGAGGACAAAGAGAGAGAGAGTGGGAAAGAGAGAGATGAAGAGAATGAGAGATGAGAGAGAGAGAGGGACACAGACAGAGAGGGAGCGAGAGAAGAGACAGAGAGAGAGGGTGAGAGAGCGAGAAAGAGAGAGGGAGTGGGAGAGAGAGACGGAGAGAGAGAGAGATTTTGATTTTTAAAAAGTAACTTGAGAGAAAGAGAGAGAGGGTGAGAGAGAGGGTGAGAGAGAAACAGAGAGAGGGAGTGAGAGAGGGAGACAGAGAGAGAGAGAGAGAGAGAGAGAGAGAGAGAGAGAGATAGAGAGAGAGAGAGAGAAAGAGAGAATGAAAGAGAGAGGGAGTGAGAAAGAGAGACAGAGAGAGAGAGGGAGAGTAAGGGAAGGAGAGAGAGAGGACAGGGAGAGGGAGGGCGAGAAGGAGAGCGAGAGGGAGAGTGAGGGAAGGAGAGAGGGGAGAGAGAGAGGACAGGGAGAGAGAGAAAGTGGGAGTGGGAGTGAGCGAGAGAGTGAGAGAGAGAGCGGGAGTGGAGGGGGGCGAGGAATGACAGTAATGTTGAACTCTGGGATATTTCATGTCAGGACAGGTCCAGCTCTTGTTTTGACGCTGAAACTACAAGTTTTACTGCAAACAAAGGTTTCACAGCAGTGTACACGTGTTTTACAAGGCACAAATGTCTCTATGACATCATGATAATCTCCTTATAACACCAGTATATCATCATCAGATACTAGATGGGAGGCTGTAGTAGGTTATAACACCAGGATATCATCATCAGATAGATGGGGAGGCTGTAGTAGGTTATAACACCAGTATATCGTCATCAGATACTAGATGGGGAGGCTGTAGTAGGTTATAACACCAGCATATCATCATCAGATAGATGGGGAGGCTGTAGTAGGTTATAACACCAGGATATCATCATCAGATACTAGATGGGAGGCTGTAGTAGGTTATAACACCAGTATATCGTCATCAGATACTAGATGGGGAGGCTGTAGTAGGTTATAACACCAGTATATCATCATCAGATACTAGATGGGAGGCTGTAGTAGGTTATAACACCAGGATATCATCATCAGATAGATGGGGAGGCTGTAGTAGGTTATGACACCAGTATATCGTCATCAGATACTAGATGGGGAGGCTGTAGTAGGTTATAACACCAGTATATCATCATCAGATACTAGATGGGAGGCTGTAGTAGGTTATAACACCAGTATATCATCATCAGATAGATGGGGAGGCTGTAGTAGGTTATAACACCAGTATATCGTCATCAGATACTAGATGGGGAGGCTGTAGTAGGTTATAACACCAGTATATCATCATCAGATACTAGATGGGAGGCTGTAGTAGGTTATAACACCAGTATATCGTCATCAGATACTAGATGGGGAGGCTGTAGTAGGTTATAACACCAGTATATCATCATCAGATACTAGATGGGAGGCTGTAGTAGGTTATAACACCAGGATACCATCATCAGATACTAGATGGGGAGGCTGTAGTAGGTTATAACACCAGTATATCATCATCAGATACTAGATGGGAGGCTGTAGTAGGTTATAACACCAGTATATCATCATCAGATACTAGATGGGAGGCTGTAGTAGGTTATAACACCAGGATATCATCATCAGATAGATGGGGAGGCTGTAGTAGGTTATAACACCAGTATATCGTCATCAGATACTAGATGGGGAGGCTGTAGTAGGTTATAACACCAGCATATCATCATCAGATAGATGGGGAGGCTGTAGTAGGTTATAACACCAGGATATCATCATCAGATACTAGATGGGAGGCTGTAGTAGGTTATAACACCAGTATATCGTCATCAGATACTAGATGGGGAGGCTGTAGTAGGTTATAACACCAGTATATCATCATCAGATACTAGATGGGAGGCTGTAGTAGGTTATAACACCAGGATATCATCATCAGATAGATGGGGAGGCTGTAGTAGGTTATAACACCAGTATATCGTCATCAGATACTAGATGGGGAGGCTGTAGTAGGTTATAACACCAGCATATCATCATCAGATAGATGGGGAGGCTGTAGTAGGTTATAACACCAGGATATCATCATCAGATACTAGATGGGAGGCTGTAGTAGGTTATAACACCAGTATATCGTCATCAGATACTAGATGGGGAGGCTGTAGTAGGTTATAACACCAGTATATCATCATCAGATACTAGATGGGAGGGTAGTAGGTTATAACACCAGGATATCATCATCAGATAGATGGGGAGGCTGTAGTAGGTTATAACACCAGTATATCGTCATCAGATACTAGATGGGGAGGCTGTAGTAGGTTATAACACCAGTATATCATCATCAGATACTAGATGGGAGGCTGTAGTAGGTTATAACACCAGTATATCGTCATCAGATACTAGATGGGGAGGCTGTAGTAGGTTATAACACCAGTATATCATCATCAGATACTAGATGGGAGGCTGCAGTAGGTTATAACACCAGGATACCATCATCAGATAGATGGGGAGGCTGTAGTAGGTTATAACACCAGTATATCGTCATCAGATACTAGATGGGGAGGCTGTAGTAGGTTATAACACCAGGATATCATCATCAGATACTAGACGGGGAGGCTGTAGTAGGTTATAACACCAGTATATCATCATCAGATAGATGGGGAGGCTGTAGTAGGTTATAACACCAGTATGTCATCATCAGATACTAGATGGGGAGGCTGTAGTAGGTTATAACACCAGTATATCATCATCAGATAGATGGGGAGGCTGTAGTAGGTTATAACACCAGTATATCATCATCAGATAGATGGGGAGGCTGTAGTAGGTTATAACACAAGTATATCGCCATCAGATACTAGATGGGGAGGCTGTAGTAGGTTATAACACCAGGATATCATCATCAGATACTAGATGGGGAGGCTGTAGTAGGTTATAACACCAGTATATCGTCATCAGATACTAGATGGGGAGGCTGTAGTAGGTTATAACATCAGGATATCATCATCAGATACTAGATGGGGAGGCTGTAGTAGGTTATAACACCAGTATATCATCATCAGATACTAGATGGGGAGGCTGTAGTAGGTTATAACACCAGTATGTCATCATCAGATACTAGATGGGGAGGCTGTAGTAGGTTATAACACCAGTACATCATCATCAGATAGATGGGGAGGCTGTAGTAGGTTATAACAGCAGTATATCATCATCAGATACTAGATGGGGAGGCTGTAGTAGGTTATAACACCAGTATGTCATCATCAGATAGATGGGGAGGCTGTAGTAGGTTATAACACCAGTATATCGTCATCAGATACTAGATGGGGAGGCTGTAGTAGGTTATAACACCAGTATATCATCATCAGATACTAGATGGGGAGGCTGTAGTAGGTTATAACACCAGTATGTCATCATCAGATAGATGGGGAGGCTGTAGTAGGTTATAACACCAGTATGTCATCATCAGATAGATGGGGAGGCTGTAGTAGGTTATAACACCAGTATATCATCATCAGATAGATGGGGAGGCTGTAGTAGGTTATAACACCAGCATATCATCATCAGATACTAGATGGGGAGGCTGTAGTAGATTATAACACCAGTATATCATCATCAGATACTAGATGGGGAGGCGGTAGTAGGTTATAACACCAGTACATCATCATCAGATAGATGGGGAGGCTGTAGTAGGTTATAACACCAGTATGTCATCATCAGATAGATGGGGAGGCTGTAGTAGGTTATAACACCAGTATATCGTCATCAGATACTAGATGGGAGGCTGTAGTAGGTTATAACACCAGTGTATCATCATCAGATAGATGGGGAGGCTGTAGTAGGTTATAACACCAGTATGTCATCATCAGATACTACATGGGGAGGCTGTAGTAGGTTATAACACCAGCATATCATCATCAGATAGATGGGGAGGCTGTAGTAGATTATAACACCAGTATATCGTCATCAGATACTAGATGGGAGGCTGTAGTAGGTTATAACACCAGTATGTCATCATCAGATACTAGATGGGGAGGCTGTAGTAGGTTATAACACCAGTATATCGTCATCAGATACTAGATGGGAGGCTGTAGTAGGTTATAACACCAGTATATCATCATCAGATACTAGATGGGAGGCTGTAGTAGGTTATAACACCAGTATGTCATCATCAGATACTAGATGGGGAGGCTGTAGTAGGTTATAACACCAGTATATCGTCATCAGATACTAGATGGGAGGCTGTAGTAGGTTATAACACCAGTATGTCATCATCAGATAGATGGGGAGGCTCTCTCCCTCTCTCTCTCGCTCTCTCTCTCTGTGTGTCGCCTCGCAGGCGCCAGAACCAGAGAAGAAGAAGAGCGCATGTCCTGTGGTGTAGCTAGCTAGTAACTGTAGCATACGCGATGGATGACTTTGAAATTAAACGAAACTCTCAAAGGGAGAGCTTCTTAAAATCCCAAATGAGTCGCGGAAGGATTCGTTATGGAAACAGAATGGCCTCGTTGGGACAACAGTAATAGTCTGACATGTTTTAACTTGCCTTGATCAAGTTCAGTTGGCGGAGATGGTTTGTGAACCGTTACTCAGCCATGTTCCTTTGGCAAAGAGTGGATTATTGAACCGTTGCCATGTCAAGTTATTCGGTGGTGACGTTTCACTGCTTTACTGGAACTGCTGCGAACAGGTAAGATGGAAAAGTGGTTTATTATTATTAAACTGCTGTGTTGTTCTGATGGCCGCCGTGCCTAGCTAGCAGTGTGGAGGCTACTGCGAGCCTCTGTGCTGCTGGTTTGGACCACTGTGCATCAGAAGTAGCCTAATTAGCTGGTGTTCTTTCTGTGGTTTGTGTGTATTTGTGTGTGCTGGTTGTGGGTGTTGTTATTTGGTGTGGTCTGTGTGTATTTGTGTGTGCTGGTTATGAGTGTTGTTAGTTGGTGTGGTCTGTGTGTATTTCTGTGTGCTGGTGTGGGCTGTAGCACGCAGGGCATGATGGATGTTGAGAAGTGGATGTGTGGCAGGTGCTGCGGTGTAGCTACAGTTACAGTATGCAGGTAGGCTAGCTAGCTGTGGTTTTGGAGTTCTTCTGGGAAATGAAGGGAAAACAGATAGCTTTGGATGCTTCCCTAACTACAAGAGAGGACACTGGTGAAGAAAAGGACCGTGGCCATGGCGACGACAATGCTAAAGCCAGTGCTGCTGCTAGGGGTGAGACTGATCACGGGGAGGCGCAGCCTGCAGAGCAGCCAGAGCAATGTAATTCCAGCCCAGCGCCAACGGTATGAAATCCTACATCAGAGCAAGCAGGGTCCGAAATTAACACTCGCCACCCGCCAAAGACGAGTAGATTTTCTGATTGGCGAGTAAATCTCAGAAGCCTACCTGCCAAATGGCGAGTAACAAAAAAAGTGAAATCCAACCACTTAATCCCCCCCATCTCTCTCGCTCTCTCTCCGTCTCTCTCTCTCCTAAGCAACAACAATAACAGAAACTAACCAATCAAAGTGCATTAGAACAATAACATAGCAACAACAATAACAGAAACTAACCAATCAAAGTGCAATAGAACAATAACATATCAACAGCAATAAGAAACTAACCAATCAGAGTGCATTAGAACAATAACTTAGCAACAACAATAACAGAAACTAACCAATCAAAGTGCATTAGAACAATAACATAGCAACAACAATAAGAAACTAACAAATCAAAGTGCATTAGAACAATAACTTAGCAACAACAATAACAGAAACTAACCAATCAAAGTGCATTAGAACAATAACATATCAACAGCAATAAGAAGCTAACCAATCAGAGTGCATTAGAACAATAAGTTAGCAACAACAATAACAGAAACTAACCAATCAAAGTGCATTAGAACAATAACTTAGCAACAACATAACAGAAACTAACCAATCAAAGTGCATTAGAACAATAACATAGCAACAACAATAACAGAAATTAACCAATCAAAGTGCATTAGAACAATAACATAGCAACAACAATAAGAGAAATTAACCAATCAAAGTGCATTAGAACAATAACATAGCAACAATAACAGAAACTAACCAATCAACGTGCATTAGAACAATAACATAGCAACAACAATAACAGAAACTAACCAATCAACGTGCATTAGAACAATAACATAGCAACAACAATAACAGAAACTAACCAATCAGAGCGCATTAGAATGTTGCTAGGCGCTACTGGCGGGTAACATGACGCACACACTCGAGAGGAACAACGACAGCAGCACCGTCACCCTCGGCACTAGCCTACTCTATTCTTTTAGCTAGCGTTAGCCAGCAACACCAGTTACGTGGCGACATTTAGAAGCCGCGAAACCACCACCAGAAAGACAACCATGCCCCGAAGAGGAGGAAGAAGCCACCATCACCACCAAACCGAAACAAAGAAAGTTTAGTGAGAAGTGGAGGTATGGCGATAAAGGAGGTGCGAGAGGCTGGCGGGAGTATAAAGGAGGTGCGAGAGGCTGGCGGGAGTATAACGCACAGACCGTGATAAGGAGTTGCTCCGTCTGTCGCCAGGAGGCCAAAACCCGCAGCAGTTCATGTGTCATCGGTAACAAGACGATGAAGGTAGAAACCATCAGGGACCATGAGACCTCCATTTGTCACATTACCTGTATGAAGGCCTGTCGGGCCCAGTCGGAGCCTGTCCTCACAGCATCCTCCCTAAAGGCGCTAACAGCCATGTCCGAGCAGACCAGCAGGGGAATCTCTCCAGCTTCTAATGGCTGTGCGAGTAAGGGAATTTAGTTGTCATCTCAGAATATCCTTATACAGCGTAAACAACGTGCTGGCTGGAGCTAGCGTTAGCCAGCTAGCTCTAGTATGTGACACCTAGCTTGCACTAACGTTAGCTGTGTGCTAGCTTCAACACCATGAAACAGGTTAAAACTGATTGGCGTGCCCGCGGTGGTGTAGCGGTCTAAGCATGGGCTTTGTGTCGGTGCAGTTGCCCACTGGGGACCGGGGTTCGCGCCCCGGTCTCCTCACATCCGACTATGGCCGGACTCGATGAAGCAGCAATAATTGGCAGCGCTGTCTTGGGGAGGGGGGCGGAGTCGGCTTGTGTTCGTCACATGACCGCGTCTCTGGGTGTCAGAAAAAGCAGTGGTTCGGCCTGGATTCGCCGCGAGGCGTCTACTTCGAGACCGCCGGCCGGAGCGGTGCAGCTGGCGAACGCATGCAGTACGAGGGTGGGTGTCTAAACTAAAATAGGGATCGATAGGCCACTAAATTGGGGGGAATCAGAAATAAAAATGATTTAAAAAAAAACCTCAACTCAGACACACTCTGGGATCTACTGATGGTGCAGCTGTCATCTCGCGACATCAGGGAGTATGACCCAACCAGTGCTGTTGATCTGTGGCACCAAGACTCTGTCAGGAACAGGACGCCAGACTTCATGGGCGGTGCAAAGAGAGTGGCTGCTGTAGAGTGAGAAGTAGTGTGGGACTAGGGATGGGCATGTGGATCACTCGAGTAGTTATAATAATACTGCAAATAAAACATGAAATCATACTTGTAATATTTTATCATTTAACCATTGACTAATTTTACATAATATTTTTGCTTCAAATCTGCACATTTTTAAAAGCTTTTATTCAACACAATACCTTATTCTCTCATTGATATGTACTGAAAACGTATGTATGTCACAAAAAAGGCTACTAATTATTTTGGCCGGTAAAGAATATGTTTGGCCAGTAGATTTTTTCATCTACCAGTCCCCTTGGCCGGTAAGCCAAAAAGTTAATTTCGGACCCTGAGCGCAAGTAAAACTAGCGAGCCCGTGCAACCTCGTTTAGCCTAGTTCCTTACCAGGAATGCAAGACGCTTAATGTCAATGTATATAAGAACTACGACTGGGTTGAGTATTCAGTGTCACAGGGCGCTATCTACTGTTTTGCATGCCGTCATTTCGGTGGGGTTTCGACTGCTGCTGGGGACAGACAAGGGAGCCGTGTTTTCATTGACCATGGATACACATAGTGGAAAAATATGCCAAAGAATCTTCTGGAGCACACTGAGAGCAAGAGGCACAGAAACGCTGCATTGGCATGGATTGAGTTCAAGGCTGTGGCCAGTGGACGTAAGGATTCTATAGCGAGTCAAATTGATGCTAACAGATCATCGGAGGTGCAAGAAAACGGAGCACACCAGGCACGTAGCCAGGTAGGTGGTTTTCGTGTCTGAACCCCCCCCCCCCGAAACCCCACGGCCCGTCTGAAATGGCACCAATAATTATTTAGTTATCGTTTTGATTATTTGTCACCGCCCCTCTAGCCTACTCATACACTGCATCTATCGTGACTGGCAGGCGTTAAACCTGTCAGTTAATTTGTTTCCAAAACATGATGTATCTTATTGGTCTGTTTCGTAAAACAAATAAAATCACACGCTTTTGATTGGCTCAGGGGTCTGACGAGTCAGCTAAGTAACATGCCCCTGGTTATGCTAGCTAAATGGTCGATTTGTAGTTTGCTTTTCAAAAGCAATGGAGCCTCCGAAAGCTACCTGTAAACCAGGCAAGAGCAGTCAAGTTAATATTCGTAAAATCAGTGATTTTTTTGTTTCAACGTGTCCCGACTCAAAAAAGAAAAACAAGAACATTACAGATGATCTGGTCACTAAGGTTACCGACTTTCCGGAGCAAGTGTTAGCCGACCCACTGCCCTCCTCCTCGGAGGCGGAGCCAGAGTTAGCAGACCCGCCCGCCGTCCTCTACCTCGGAAACGTTTTCACACGACTTTGTGGATTATATTGGCGGGAAAATATCAGACGAACAGAGAAGAGAAATGTACTCACTGGACTGGACGGCCAATATCGGCAACAGAGCTCCAAACGGGGCCCCCCGACCTTGTGGGCCCTGGGGCGACCGCCCCCATGCCCCCGCTCTGGCTCCGCCACTCGTAAAGTTGGCTAATGATAAAAAACACAGTGCAGTACGGGGCTCCTATACACAGAGATGCACATAAGTGGTGCGCAGGTGCGCATGCGCACTTAAAATATTCAACGAGCACCAGATTCAAGTGTTTTACAGCGCATTTGCGTACCAAACATTTTGCAGTGCAGAGTATGAGCCACTGCTTTTAGCCAATGCTATAGTATGAGCCACTAATTTCTCCAAAATGTCAAAGAAGCAAGCGACATTAGTAATTTCTTTGGTCTTCCTCCACCTCCACCAAAGAAACGCCATACTGAACCAGAACCAAAGTCAAAGCGTACATTTTCAGAGAAATGGCTGCAGGACATCGGCTGGCTTCAAACAGATGACGCCCGCACCGAGATGTGGTGTAAACTATGTCGGGAAAATCCCACATTAGCGGACAGAAACTGCCACTTTTATATGGGGACGAAAAACTTCAGCCATCCAGCTTTTGATAAGCATGCAAACAGCAGAGAACACCAGAAAGTAGCGGAAGCTATTGCTAACAGGCGCAGCCAGGACCAGAGACCCGGCGGCCCGCTCGACACGTGGCAAGACCGACTGACGGAAGAACAACATCAGGCACTGACAAACATGCTCTGGTTGGCCTTTCACAAAGCCAAACACGCACGTCCTATGCGTTCATACGAGGAGGATATTCCGCTTCTCAAGAGGTTAGGAGTTAACGTCGGGACTGCTTGTCATTCACGAGAAGGGGGATCCCGCATCACGGACAGCATCGCTCAGACGATAAGTTCAGAGTTAAGTGAAAAACTGAAAGCAGCTGAATTTTGGGGTGTGCTTTTCGATGGATCCGAAGATATAACAAAAACGGAGCAGGAAATTGTGTACATTGTTTCTGTGTCCCGCAACGGAGAATACAGCTCAGACTTCCTTGGATTAATTAATCTGGGGGCCGGCCGAACAGCACAGGACATAGTGGATGGACTTGTGCAACTGTTCAGTGATTGTGGTTTAGCGGAGTGGAAGACAAAGTTGGTGTCGGTATGCAGTGATGGAGCAGCTGTCAACGTTGGAGTTTACAACGGGGTCGTTCCCAAATTACGTCAGATGGTGGATATCGGGGATTCCCTTGTGCATATCCTGTGCACCGCCCACACGTTGGAGAACTGCGCTAAATCAGCTGATCGTGCGGTCCCATACTGTGAGTCATTTAATAAATCTATCGTCACTTTGCTAAGCTTTTACTTAAAGAAAGGGGGTGTAAAACGAATTGCACAACTACAAAAGACATGTGAGGAGAAAGACATTGATTTTGTCAAACTAGGTAAGTTCCACAACATCAGATGGTCTGCATGGAGACAAGAGACTCTGTTTAAAATATGGAGAATGTTACCAGCCATTCAGATCCAAGTGGCAACAAGTGATGACAGTAGCCTAAAACATATCAGCACAGAGCGTTTTCGTTGTTTCCTAGCCAACATGCTTGATGTTGGGAACATTTTACAGTTCACCTCCCTCAGGTTCCAGAAAGACAGTCTGACTACTGGTGAATGCAAAGATGAGCTCATGGTTGCTATTGGACAGTTGACGCTACTGATGGGCAGTGAGGGCAAGTACAGGGAGGAGACTGTGGCACATGCTGAAGCGGACAGGGGTAAGATTGATGTGTTGAGAGCTTTAATTCATGAATTTGAAAGCAGATATGAATCCCTCAAGTCATGCGATCACTTTTTGATTTTTGATCCTACAACTTGGCCTCATGAAATGAAAGACCTCCACGGTTTTGGCAACACAACACTTAGTAACATCCTTGAGAAATATGACGCCAGCATGCATGTTGACAAAGATTCAACTTTAAGAGAGTGGATGCATTTAAAGCAAGCTGGAAAACGTTTGGCAGCCTCCTCTGTGCATGATCTAGTCAATGTAGTGAACACCAGCAACCCAGGCAGTCACTCCAACATTCAGAAAGTCCTTCTGCTGTCTCTTACACTGCCCTTGAGCAGTGCTGCGTGTGAGAGGGGATTTCACACCTGAATATAATAAAAAACAAGTACAGATCCTGCCTGTCAGACTATCGCCTCTCATCTCTAATGCACAGCCACTTATCGAAGTTCACAACAGAAACCTTTGACCCAAAGCCAGCAGTAGACTTGTGGATGCAAACAGCTAATCGTAGGCTGAAGCAGCGAGAAAGGAGCAGGCCTAGTACATCTGGTGTTTTTGAAATAGAGGAAGACCGTCTGGAGGGGAGTGATGAAGATGACGATGATGTCCTGTAGGATAACAGAACTTTCAGTGCTTTAAATAGCAGTATCTGTTGTGAGTTTGATTTGGTTTTCAGTGTTTGAAAAAGCAGTCATTTGTATATTTAGTTTTCAGTGCTTGAAGAGCAGTCATTTCATTTGAAAGTCAAATGTATGGCACTTTAAAGAACAGACATTTTGTTGTAACCTACTGCTTTTATTCATTTTCAATTGAAATGAAAGTACATGTAATGTTATCCACGTATCCCTCATATTTTGTTCATTTTGTGAGGTGAAAAAAAAAAAGGTGAGCACCAAGCAAGAACCTCAGGTGGTCCTTTGAGAACCAGACCAAAAACATTATGTGCACCCCTGCCTATACATAGATATTAACGGCCCCTATAAAGGCTATAGCCTTTTTCACGACTATTCATGAATGCATCGGAGCTGTGATCCAGCTGTGATTGGCTGTGTGTATAACTGCGTCACACTGCCAGAAGGGAGAGTGAGTAAGCAACACTTTTTTTGTTCTTCAGAACAAGCTTCTGAACAGGTTTGTCTGACAAAAGTGGCTTTTCTATTCTTTCTTAGACATGTAGGCTGCTTGACTCAATAAGTGACCATTTGTGTTGTTTGCTGGATAGGATGAGATGTCCGCTAGTTTACGGTTTTTGAATTTTAAAATGACTATCACAAGGGCTCATCGAGAAGCTCCGCCCCCTTTGTGCTGAGACCCACGCTCCGCCCCTGCTACTGCTATACAAATGGAGGCTGCCACGGAGCAAGCTGAAGTGTTCTGTGAGGTGCAGCAGTCGGACCCGCGTTCACGGACGCATTCACGGACGCTCGTAAACTCGGCAACAGAGCTCCAAACGGGGCCTCCCGACCTTGTGGGCCCTGGGGCGACCGCCCCCATGCCCCTGCTCTGGCTCCGCCACAGAGCGGTAGCCACGGCCTTTTCCAGGGTAAGTGAACCGTCCAGCAGAAGTCTCTCACGTATCCGCGGGTTGTACAGGCATCCAACCAGCTGACCACGGCTGGCTGTTGAACCTGCACTTGTCAAGTCCCTAAATTTGGAGGAACTGGTCACAGACTTCGCAAGATTGAGACCTCGCCGTTACCCCTTAATGCGTTAATTGAACTGAATTCTTTCATGAGCATGATGACTTCTGAAATTGTGATAGCATAGATATGGTTCCGTGCACGGCGCCACATGAAAGTATTTCAGTATGTGACTGTTGTATGGGTCAAATGTTGTGGTTTTGGCCTATTTAATGGATCTTGTGAGCACTCTGCAAGGTATAATTCTTCACCGATTTGAATAAATGTGGCAAGAAAAAATACAGTGGTATATAAGTATAATGCATCGAGTTATACCGCACAAATACTTGCATCAAAACGTCTGACATAACCCTAAGATGTAATAACTCATAAGCTTTAATGTCTGTAATCCCACCTAGGAATTTCTCTCTAGATATCATAACCTGGGTCTATGTTGGAATCATGGGCGTAGTTTGGCTGGGGCAAGTGAGGTCACTGCCCCCCCTAGCGTCCAGAGGTGCTCGTCCAAAAGTCAAAGTCAAAGTATCTTTATTGTCCCTTTCAGGGAAATTAGTTTGCTGCCAATATAAAAACTCTCACACAAAGACAAAACATACAAACACAAAGGCGGAATTGACAACAGGACATAGTGGGCAAGGAGAACCAAGGCAGGTCAAATATAATATATAAAATATAAAACATGTATTCTGTATAAGACTGAACATTTGTTGACTCTTTCGCAAGTAAGTTCTAAAATGTGTCAATGCCAAATGTTGACAATTCCTGTATTCCGGTGCTTGCTTATATACTATGTTATAAACACAAGTGTAAACTACTAATAAGACACGTTAGCCCCTAGCCAACGGGTCTGACTCTTTAGCCGAGCGGTTGGTGATGTCCCCTTGTGGTGCAGTACACCCCATATCGAATCCCGCACCGGGCAAGAAAATAACCGGTTACACAAGGTACACCACCTTGTGTTGAAAGAGGCCAGGTGACTGTGGAAAGCCAATTTTATCATGGCGGTTGGTGTTGGCCATATTTGTTGTTAGTGGTTAGTTTACCCTCAGCGAGAAATAAAGTTTTTTGAATCTAACTGAATGGACGAGTATTCATAGAAGCCAAGCTTCCTCCAAAAGAAGGGACCAGTAAAAAATGAAAGAATGGTGAGAAAGCCCCAGATTGTAGACAGTATCCGCGTTGTCTTGACAGTTTTTCAACAGCCAAGAGCGAGCCATAATCCTGAAAATGGACATCTTTAATGTGGTTATTATAATGTAGTGTAACGTGCATGGATAAGAAGACACGCTGGCCGCCGGCTCGCGGGCCTGACCCTTTAGTCGAGCGGTTAGCGATGTCTCCTGCGGTGCGGGCGACACGGGTTCGCTTCCCGGCCGCGGCACTTCCTGTAGTTGCGTTGTCCCCCGAATTCGCTGCAGTATTAATTATACATATTATTACTGAGAATGATATTTGGTTTATTATTGACGTAGCCGGTTTAGTTGGTGAAGGAGGAAGGGCTTTGCACATAGCAACAAAGCTTTTGACCGAGCTTTATTACCATGTTTTATTTGAACATTTCTTGTTTGTATTTATTTATGATTCTAGGACCATAGGCTACAGCAGCTCCATATTGACAGGACGCTATGTTTACCATGTTTAAGACGCTCGCAAAATCAATTAATTGGATAGCTTTAGTAGGCCTTTTGTTTTTATGTATGTAATTAATGTAGGTTGATAAGTAAAACGTAGCCTATTATTCGCCTATAAAATGTTACGAGAGTGTTCAAAAGGATGCAATAAACTAACATTACACTGTTCTTTCTTTATTTAATGCAAACAATAATATGGTATTGTAGAGGGGCTCAAGCAGGAGTCGTGACAACTTTCTCTTTCGGCTACACAACGTGCACCATTTATTCCTTCACCATTACTGTAGTGATATAACGCCATGTATATCCACTGGAACTACACTAGGTGTTATGTACTACCCGGACTGTTATTATGGTTACACCACTACCATGCATGGTTATTCAGTTCATCTTTCAGTTTGTCTTTGATGTGAATGCTGCACTTACGTGGTGGGTCTATGAATGGTTCAGCATCCTTTTTCAGGAAGAGCTTGGCCTTTCCACTGAAGTTGCCAATTTTGTCAAACTGGTCTGGGTATGCTCTCTTTAGGTCTGCACTGTTAGATATGGTCATTTTGGGTTTTGTCTGTCTTGTGTTGACTTTTTTTCTGGTTTGCATGTCCTTTCTCGGTCACTGCATCTACATTGACAGTCACTAGGTTTAACAGTTCACATGTTGGCAGCCAAACTATGGCTGGCCCTGGTACGTCTACAACATAGAACTTTGCATTGATCCATTTGGATTCTTTGTACTGGCATGGAATGTCAGTGGTGCCTAGGCAGGGGATGGCGTGACCACTGTATGCAGATAGCCTCCTGTTGGTTTTTTTCAGTCGTTTCTGGGTGCATGCATTTTCACCGTACATCTGCTTGAAGGTACGCAATGGGAGTGTGTTGCCTGACGCACCTGTGTCTATCTTCAGACGTAGTGTGTATCCACGACCAGGTAGGTCAGGTGGTGTCACCTTCAGGACTGTGTATGCCTCCTCTCTGGCCGGCTTGCTGTCTATGCTATGCATGCACTTTTCACTGATAGTTATGGAGTGGATCTGTTTCTGGTAGGTACTTTCGTTCTCACTGTCTGTTTCACTGCTACTCTCTACAGCATGTATGCGAGTCCTGCTCTGTTGCTTTTTGTCTATATAGGTTTTGCGCTTGTGCTGTTTGTCTTGGGGTGTGTGGGACTTACTTCCCCTGCTCCTGCTCTGGCTGGAGTGTTCCTGGCGCTCTCGTTTGGCCTTCCTGCAGCACTGCTCCCAGTGACCCTTTGCACCACACGCATTGCATTCATCATCATATGCAGGACATCGACGTGGTTTGTGGCTCCTCCCACAGTTACGACATATGCGGTCCCTGTCCACAGCGTGGATTCTCTCATTGTGTGACAGGCTAAGTTTGTCTAACTGTTCATTGCCTGCTGTCAGGGCTTCATATTCTCGTCCCTCGGCCAGAACCTCCGCTAAGGAATATCCTTTTGGTTTGCTGTATAGATCATTCCTCAGGGCATCATGGGGAGTGCTCGCAATAATAAGCTCAATCATACGCTCGTTAAGCTCTTCGTCTGAAAACTGACATTTCTGTGCTAGTGTTCTGGCTCTGGTCACAAAATCATCAATATTCTCATCTGGTTTCTGTCTGTGTTGCATCAGTTGCAGTCTATGGATTCTGAAATTTACGTTCAACTTTAGCTGTTTTTCAAAGAAGTCCCATAGGCTTTTTCTTTTCATCATCAGTGAGACCACTGGCCTTCAGTCTTTTTAATCCTTCATCTCTGATTCCACGACATATTTTCCTAGCTTGTTTAGCTGCGCCATTTATTTCTTCATCTTCTAAATACAGAGTCATTTTCTGTTTATACAGTGAAATTGCCTCACCCAGGTCCGGGTCTGACCAATTCATCGTCGGTAGATGCGATGCCATGACGTCTCCTGTTGCTAGCTAGCTAGTTAGCTTTGCGGCTAGCTCAGCTCCGGCGCACTCTTGCTTGGATGATGACAGAAATTATCTACGGACAATTTTATCAGTCTATCTTCATTCTTCATAGAGAGTACTTTGCCGCTGCCACCATGAAGTAATACTTGGGGTAGTATTGGTCGAGGATCAATGACCACACCGGGTTATAGAACTCAGGTTTAATCGTGGCTCAGTAGGCAGACGTAATAACCATACATGGTAGTGGTGTAACCATGATAACAGTCCGGGTATTACATAACACCTAGTGTAGTTCCAGTGGATATACATGGCATTATATCACTACAATTACAACAACAAAAGCCCCCGCAGCGGAAGTGTGTCACTGCAAACCCGAACTGAGGAAACAGCAGCTGTAAACCAACGTTCCTACCAGCTCAATAAGAGGAATTATGTAGCCCCATAACCACTTCACACGTCCCCCCAGAATTCGCCTTAATACGAAAAGTCATTGTGGCGAGGGGGGCGGATCTCTCTGCCCCAACAGCTCCGCTGAACAGGAGCTGGGGGCTGGTTAACCGCAGGCAAAGCAGCAGAATCCTCACAGCTGGACCGGGTAAAGGGAGGGGCTGGGGAAGCAGGGGGCGGCGCGCCGGGGGAGGGGGGCAGGGCCGGGGGGCGCCCCCGCCGTGGGGGCAGGGCAAGCTCAGCATGGCGGCTCTCCACTTCCACCATTACGACAACAACAAAAGCCCCCGCAGCGGAAGTGTGTCACTGCAAACCCGAACTGAGAAAACAGCAGCTGTAAACAAACGTTCCTACCAGCTCAATAAGGGGAATTATGTAGCCCCATAACCACGACAGTAGCCTAATTGCGGGTGCAACCGCAAAAGGAAAATACTTTCATAATAACTGCCACTAGCACGCCTCATGTAAACAAAGTGTGGTTAAAATGTTAAAACATAATCTATCCGCGTTATTGGACATCTTAATTGTAACAGAATAGGCGGAGGAGCACAATAGAGTGATCATGCAGGCCACGTATTTTCGCTCACTATATCATCTATTTTGGCAACTGCCCCCCCCCCATCAGAAAGTCAAACGACGTGGTTGGAATTCATAGTAGCATAGATTTATAACCACAGGCCTTACTCCAAAACAATTTTGAAACATTGACAATCTTGGAAAAATAAATTGTTAACTGTGTGGTTTTCTCCAGTGGGGTTTTCTCCATTTACCTACTAATACTATGACTACTACTACTACTATTACTACTACTACTACTACAACTACCACTACTACTACTACTACTACTACAACTACCACTACTACCACTACTTTTGGCTGCTCCTGTTAGGGGGCGCCACAGCAGATCATCCATTTCCATGTCTTCCTGTCTTCTGCATCTTCCTCTGTCACACCAGCCACCCGCATGTCCTCCCTCACCACATCCATAAACCTCCTCTTCGGCCTTCCTCTTCTCCTCTTCCCTGGCAGCTCCATATTCAGCATCCTTCTCCCAATATACCCAGCATCTCTCCTCCACACATGTCCAGACCATCTCCATCTTGTCTCTCTTGCTTTGTCTCCAAACCGTCCAACCTGAGCTGTCCCTCTAATATACTCCTTCCTAATCCTGTCCTTCTTCATCACTCCCAGTTAAAATCTTATCATCTTCATCTCTGCCACCTGCAGCTCCACCTCCTGTCTTTTCATCAGTGCCACTGTCTCCAAACCATACAACATAGCTGGTCTCACTACCATCTTGTAAACCTTCCCTTTAACTCTTGCTGGTACCCTTCTGTCACACATCACTCCTGACACTCTTCTCCACCCACTCCACCCTGCCTGCACTCTCTTCCTCACCTCTCTTCTGCACTCCCTGTTACTTTCGACAGTTGACCCCAAGTATTTAAACTCATACACCTTCATCACCTCCACTCCTTGCATCCTCACCATTCCACTGTCCTCCCTCTCATTCACACATAGGTATTCCATCTTGCTCCTACTGACATTCATTCCCCTTCTCTCCAGTGCATACCTCCACCTCTCTAGTGCATACCTCCACCTCTCCAGGCTCTCCTCAACCTGCACCCTACTCTCACTACACATCACAATGTCATCTGCAAACATCATCGTCCATGGAGACTCCTGCCTGATCTTGTCTGTCAACCTGTCCATCACCACTGCAAACAAGAAAGGGCTCAGAGCCGATCCTTGATGTAATCCCACCTCCACCTTGAACCCATCTGTCATTCCAACCACCCACCTCACCACTGTCACACCGCCCTCATACGTATCCTGCACCACTCCTACATACTTCTCTGCCACTCCCGACTTCCTCATACAATACCACACCTCCTCTCTCGGCACCCTGTCGTCTCTAAATCTACAAAGACACAATGCAACTCCTTCTGGCCTTCTCTATACTTCTCCATCGACATTCTGAAAGCAAACATCACATCTGTGGTGCTCTTTCCTGGCATGAACCCATACTGCTGCTGCTGATCATCACCTCTCCTCCTCTTAACCTAGCTTCTATTACTCTTTCCCATATCTTCATGCTGTGGCTGATCAACTTTATACCTCTGTAGTTGTTACAGTTCTGCACATCGCCCTTGTTCTTGAAAATCGGTACCAGTATGCTTCTTCTCCACTCCTCAGGCCTCCTCTCACTTTCCAGGATTGTGTTAAACAACCTAGTTAAAAACCCCACTGCCATCTCTCCTAAACACCTCCATGCCTCCACAGGTATGTCATCAGGACCAACTGCCTTTCCGCTCTTCATCCTCTTCATAGCTGCCCTCACTTCCTCCTTGCTAATCCACTGAACTTCCTGATTCACTATCCCCACATCATCCAACCTTCTCTGTCTCTCATCTTCTTCATTCATCAGCCCCTCAAAGTACTCCTTCCTCCTTCTCCGCACACTCTCCTCGCTTGTCAGCACATTTCCATCTCTATCCTTGATCGCCCTAACTTGCTGCACACCCTTCCCGGCTCGCTCCCTCTGTCTAGCCAGTCGGTACAAGTCCTTTTCTCCTTCCTTAGTGTCTAATCTGTCATACAACTCACCATACACCTTTTCCTTTGCCTTTGCCACCTCTCTCTTTGCTTTACACTGCGTCTCCTTATACTCCTGTCTACTTTCTTCATCTCTCTGACTATCCCACTTCTTCTTTGCCAACCTCTTCCTCGGTATACTTTGCTGTACTTCCTCATTCCACCACCAAGTCTCATTGTCTTCCTTCCTCTGTCCTGATGACACACCAAGTACCGTCCATTTACCGGTGACCAGTTTTTATTTTTAGTAGCCATCTTTAGTGAAAAAACTTTCACTTTGAAAACATGAAAAACAAGAATATATCCTTGCCATGTTATAACCTGTAGCAGGGCTGAGGCGTTACCCCTGTGGCGGGGCATGCAGGCGATGAGGACTGTCTAGGTGAATCAGTCAAGGCTCTGGCTGTGTTAGCGTGGTGCAGTTGTATAGATGAAATAAATGGTTGCAGCTAACTACCGGCACAGAGCCACGTGGTTGAGCTGGAACGAGAGTTTGAGGGACTTGATTTGATGTCACGTGATGTCAGATGTGACGTCATCTGACTTTGCCGTACCTTGGCTTCGGTAAATTGATGCCGCTGAGTGAAAACAGTAGAGAAAAGGTTTACAGACGTCATGAGTCTCGCTGCCTGGAAGATGACTACGTTGTGTCGTAATGAATTAGCATGTTGTTAAGCAACACTTGGTGTGTTGTTAGTTATTATTATGTGTTGTTCCTCATTGTAGGTTGCTATTACATTGTTATACATTGCACTGTTACAAACCCTGGTTAAATTGTTTTACAGTAGTACAGTATTACAATAGTACAGTATTACAGTAGTACAGTATGACAGTGGTACAATACTACAGTAGTATTTTTACAGTATTACAGTTTTACAGTGGTACAGTATTACAGTATTACAGTAGTACAGTTTTGACGGTACTACAGTAGTGCAAGGTGGTGGAGTATTGCAGGTAAATGAGAGCTCTGTGTCATTAATGTGTTTAGAGCAAAGCTCTGCCTTACATGGTATAGTAAATTGAGTTGTGTGTTATTTGTACTATTACCTGTGGTGTGTGTTCCACACTCAGAGAGGTGTGTGTTATTTGTACTGTTGACCTTGGTGTGTGTTCTACACTCAGATAGAAGGTGTTGTGTAATGATGAGCCAGACTAGTGAAACGATGCTTTGTAAATTCAAGGCGGACACGTTCAGCCTGCTGTAAGAAGCGACCACATCACACCAGCAACATCAGCTGTTACATGAGCCACCACCCGGTCTACACTAGACCCAACCTCATGATGACGTGAGGAGCACTGAGCCACCACCCCGGTCTACACTAGACCCAACCTCATGATGACGTGAGGAGCACTGAGCCACCACCCCGGTCTACACTAGAACCAAACTCATGATGACGTGAGGAGCACTGAGCCACCACCCCGGTCTACACTAGAACCAACCTCATGATGACGTGAGGAGCACTGAGCCACCACCCCGGTCTACACTAGAACCAAACTCATGATGACGTGAGGAGCACTGAGCCACCACCCCGGTCTACACTAGACCCAACCTCATGATGACGTGAGGAGCACTGAGCCACCACCCCGGTCTACACTAGACCCAACCTCATGATGACGTGAGGAGCACTGAGCCACCACCCCGGTCTACACTAGACCCAACCTCATGATGACGTGAGGAGCACTGAGCCACCACCCCGGTGTACACTAGACCCAACCTCATGATGACGTGAGGAGCACTGAGCCACCACCCCGGTCTACACTAGACCCAACCTCATGATGACGTGAGGAGCACTGAGCCACCACCCCGGTCTACACTAGAACCAAACTCATGATGACGTGAGGAGCACTGAGCCACCACCCCGGTCTACACTAGAACCAAACTCATGATGACGTGAGGAGCACTGAGCCACCACCCCGGTCTACACTAGAACCAACCTCATGAGGACATGAGGAGCACTGAGCCACCACCCCGGTCTACACTAGAACCAAACTCATGATGACGTGAGGAGCACTGAGCCACCACCCCGGTCTACACTAGAACCAACCTCATGATGACGTGAGGAGCACTGAGCCACCACTCCGGTCTACACTAGAACCAACCTCATGATGACGTGAGGAGCACTGAGCCACCACCCCGGTCTACACTAGAACAGACCTCATGATGACGTGAGGAGCACTGAGCCACCACCCCGGTCTACACTAGAACCAAACTCATGATGACGTGAGGAGCACTGAGCCACCACCCCGGTCTACACTAGAACCAACCTCATGATGACATGAGGAGCACTGAGCCACCACCCCGGTCTACACTAGAACCAAACTCATGATGACATGAGGAGCACTGAGCCACCACCCCGGTCTACACTAGAACCAACCTCATGATGACGTGAGGAGCACTGAGCCACCACTCCGGTCTACACTAGAACCAACCTCATGATGACGTGAGGAGCACTGAGCCACCACCCCGGTCTACACTAGAACAGACCTCATGATGACGTGAGGAGCACTGAGCCACCACTCCGGTCTACACTAGAACCAATCTCATGGTGACGTGAGGAGCACTGAGCCACCACCCCGGTCTACACTAGACCCAACCTCATGATGACGTGAGGAGCACTGAGCCACCACCCCGGTCTACACTAGAACCAAACTCATGATGACGTGAGGAGCACTGAGCCACCACCCCGGTCTACACTAGAACCAACCTCATGATGACATGAGGAGCACTGAGCCACCACCCCTGTCTACACTAGAACCAAACTCATGATGACGTGAGGAGCACTGAGCCACCACCCCGGTCTACACTAGAACCAACCTCATGATGACGTGAGGAGCACTGAGCCACCACTCCGGTCTACACTAGAACCAACCTCATGATGACGTGAGGAGCACTGAGCCACCACCCCGGTCTACACTAGAACAGACCTCATGATGACGTGAGGAGCACTGAGCCACCACTCCGGTCTACACTAGAACCAGCCTCATGGTGACGTGAGGAGCACTGAGCCACCACCCCGGTCTACACTAGACCCAACCTCATGATGACGTGAGGAGCACTGAGCCACCACCCCGGTCTACACTAGAACCAACCTCATGATGACGTGAGGAGCACTGAGCCACCACCCCGGTCTACACTAGAACAGACCTCATGATGACGTGAGGAGCACTGAGCCACCACTCCGGTCTACACTAGAACCAACCTCATGATGACGTGAGGAGCACTGAGCCACCACCCCGGTCTACACTAGAACAGACCTCACGATGACGTGAGGAGCACTGAGCCACCACTCCGGTCTACACTAGAACCAACCTCATGATGACGTGAGGAGCACTGAGCCACCACTCCGGTCTACACTAGAACCAACCTCATGATGACGTGAGGAGCACTGAGCCACCACCACGGTCTACACTAGAACCAACCTCATGATGACGTGAGGAGCACTGAGCCACCACCCCGGTCTACACTAGAACAGACCTCATGATGACGTGAGGAGCACTGAGCCACCACTCCGGTCTACACTAGAACCAACCTCATGATGACGTGAGGAGCACTGAGCCACCACCCCGGTCTACACTAGAACAGACCTCACGACGACGTGAGGAGCACTGAGCCACCACTCCGGTCTACACTAGAACCAACCTCATGATGACGTGAGGAGCACTGAGCCACCACCCCGGTCTACACTAGAACAGACCTCATGATGACGTGAGGAGCACTGAGCCACCACTCCGGTCTACACTAGAACCAACCTCATGATGACGTGAGGAGCACTGAGCCACCACTCCGGTCTACACTAGAACCAAACTCATGATGACGTGAGGAGCACTGAGCCACCACCCCAGTCTACACTAGAACCAAACTCATGATGACGTGAGGAGCACTGAGCCACCACCCCGGTCTACACTAGACCCAACCTCATGATGACATGAGGAGCACTGAGCCACCACCCCGGTCTACACTAGACCCAACCTCATGATGACATGAGGAGCACTGAGCCACCACCCCGGTCTACACTAGAACAGACCTCATGATGACGTGAGGAGCACTGAGCCACCACCCCGGTCTACACTAGAACCAACCTCATGATGACGTGAGGAGCACTGAGCCACCACCCCGGTCTACACTAGACCCAACCTCATGATGACGTGAGGAGCACTGAGCCACCACCCCGGTCTACACTAGAACCAACCTCATGATGACGTGAGGAGCACTGAGCCACCACCCCGGTCTACACTAGAACCAAACTCATGATGACGTGAGGAGCACTGAGCCACCACCCCGGTCTACACTAGAACCAACCTCATGATGACGTGAGGAGCACTGAGCCACCACTCCGGTCTACACTAGAACCAACCTCATGATGACGTGAGGAGCACTGAGCCACAACCCCGGTCTACACTAGAACCAACCTCATGATGACGTGAGGAGCACTGAGCCACCACCCCGGTCTACACTAGAACCAACCTCATGATGACGTGAGGAGCACTGAGCCACCACCCTGGTCTACACTAGAACCAACCTCATGATGACGTGAGGAGCACTGAGCCACCACCCTGGTCTACACTAGAACCAACCTCATGATGACGTGAGGAGCACTGAGCCACCACCCTGGTCTACACTAGAACCAACCTCATGATGACGTGAGGAGCACTGAGCCACCACCCCAGTCTACACTAGAACCTCATAATGACATGAGGAGCACTGAGCCACCACCCCGGTCTACACTAGAACAGACCTCATGATGACGTGAGGAGCACTGAGCCATCACCCCGGTCTACACTAGAACAGACCTCATGATGACGTGAGGAGCACTGAGCCACCACCCCGGTCTACACTAGAACCAACCTCATGATGACATGAGGAGCACTGAGCCACCACCCCGGTCTACACTAGAACCAACCTCATGATGACGTGAGGAGCACTGAGCCACCACCCCGGTCTACACTTGAACCAACCTCATGATGACGTGAGGAGCACTGAGCCACCACCCCGGTCTACACTAGACCCAACCTCATGATGACGTGAGGAGCACTGAGCCACCACCCCGGTCTACAGTAGAACCAACCTCATGATGACGTGAGGAGCACTGAGCCACCACCCCGGTCTACACTAGAACCAACCTCATGATGACATGAGGAGCACTGAGCCACCACCCCGGTCTACACTAGAACCAACCTCATGATGACGTGAGGAGCACTGAGCCACCACCCCGGTCTACACTAGAACCAACCTCATGATGACGTGAGGAGCACTGAGCCACCACCCCGGTCTACACTAGAACCAACCTCATGATGACGTGAGGAGCACTGAGCCACCACCCCAGTCTACACTAGAACCTCATGATGACATAAGGCGCACTGAGCCACCACCCCGGTCTACACTAGAACCAACCTCATGATGACGTGAGGAGCACTGATCCACCACCCCAGTATACACTAGAACCAACCTCATGATGACGTGAGGAGCACTGAGCCACCACCCCGGTCTACACTAGAACCAACCTCATGATGACGTGAGGAGCACTGAGCCACCACCCCGGTCTACACTAGAACCAACCTCATGATGACGTGAGGAGCACTGAGCCACCACCCCGGTCTACACTAGAACCAACCTCATGAGGACGTGAGGAGCACTGAGCCACCACCCCGGTCTACACTAGAACAGACCTCATGATGACGTGAGGAGCACTGAGCCACCACCCCGGTCTACACTAGAACCAACCTCATGATGACATGAGGAGCACTGAGCCACCACCCCGGTCTACACTTGAACCAACCTCATGATGACGTGAGGAGCACTGAGCCACCACCCCGGTCTACACTAGAACCAACCTCATGATGACGTGAGGAGCACTGAGCCACCACCCCGGTCTACACTAGAACCAACCTCATGATGACGTGAGGAGCACTGAGCCACCACCCCAGTCTACACTAGAACCTCATGATGACATAAGGCGCACTGAGCCACCACCCCGGTCTACACTAGAACCAACCTCATGATGACGTGAGGAGCACTGAGCCACCACCCCAGTCTACACTAGAACCAACCTCATGATGACGTGAGGAGCACTGAGCCACCACCCCGGTCTACACTAGAACCAACCTCATGATGACGTGAGGAGCACTGAGCCACCACCCCGGTCTACACTAGAACCAACCTCATGATGACGTGAGGAGCACTGAGCCACCACCCCAGTCTACACTAGAACCAACCTCATGATGACGTGAGGAGCACTGAGCCACCACCCCGGTCTACACTAGAACCAACCTCATGATGACGTGAGGAGCACTGAGCCACCACTCCGGTCTACACTAGAACCAACCTCATGATGACGTGAGGAGCACTGAGCCACCACCCCGGTCTACACAAGAACCAACCTCATGATGACGTGAGGAGCACTGAGCCACCACCCCGGTCTACACTAGAACCAACCTCATGATGACGTGAGGAGCACTGAGCCACCACCCCGGTCTACACTAGAACCAACCTCATGATGACGTGAGGAGCACTGAGCCACCACCCCGGTCTACAGTAGAACCAACCTCATGATGACATGAGGCACTGAGCCACCACCCCGGTCTACACTAGAACCTCATGATGACGTGAGGAGTACATGATAACCCTGGGCCTCTGGAGTGTTACTGTCATACTGCTGCTAACACAACCCAACCCACATGCTGCTAACACAACCCTACCCACACGCTGCTAACACAACCCTAACCACACGCTGCTAACACAATCCTACCTACATGCTGCTAACACAACCCTACTCACATGCTAACACAACCCTGCCTACATGCTGCTAACACAACCCTACTGACATGCTAATACAACCCTACCCACATGTGGCTACATACTGCTAACACAACCCTACCCATATGCTGTCTACATGCTAACACAACCCCTACCCACATGCTAACACAACCCTACCCACATGCTGCCTACATGCTGCGAACCCAACCCTTCCCCACATGCTGTCTATCTGCTATCACAAACCTACCCACATGCTAACACAACCCTACCCACATGCTGCCTACATGCTGCGAACACAAACCTACCCACATGCTAACACAATCCTACCCACATGCTAACACAAACCTATCGACATGCAAACACAACCCAACCCACATGCTGCCTACATGCTGCAGGTTATCTGCACCATTTTAACCACACACTCTCACCGAAGGTGCTGCCGATTTCTGTGTCTTTGTGTGTGTGTGTGTGTGTGTGTGTGTGTGTGTGTGTGTGTGTGTGTGTGTGTGTGTGTGTGTGTGAACACCACAGGGCAACATTCCAGTCTACTTGGGATGGGTGTGTCAGAGAGAGAGAGGAGTGCCATGAGTCAGGCTGTACATTCCAGTGGCTGTGCGCGCGCGCGCACACACACACACACACACACACACACACACACACACACACACACACACACACACACACACACACACACACACACACACACACACACACACACACATTCACACCATGGATTGGAGACAGACTCACACCTGGTCTCTCCCTATCTGCATTGCTATGGCAACAAAAATGTTTTAACTCTAACCCTTCGTGATACTATGTGTGTGTGTGCGTGTGTGTGTGTGTGTGTGTGTGGGTCTATGTGTGTGTTAGCACCATGGTTAGCAGGTAGATAAAGGAACAGCATTGACGGCAGCCATTGTTGTAGTTTTACTGACAGTAACCTTCTCCTCCACCCCTATTGTTTCTACACAAAAGCAGGAAACTGTACACACACACACGCACACACACACACACACAGGAAGCTGTGCTGCGCCAGTGAATGTCTTCAGCAGCCTAAGGTCACATGACTGAAAACAATCTCAGTGTAAAAAAAAAAAACAGACCCAGACACATCCAACCCATTTTTACACACACACACACACACACACACACACACACACACACACACACACACACGCACACACACACACACACACACACACACACACACACACACACACACACTGCTCTGAGTAACCACAGAACATCACGTATGTAAAAACATAACTTTTCAGCCCACTTCGTGAATGGAATGAGCTGCCAGTCAGACAGGAAATGGCTTGATGACTGACAGTCAGACAGGAAGTTGCTTGATGACTGACAGTCAGATAGGAAGTGACTTGATGACTGACAGTCAGATAGGAAGTCTGACAGCTCATTCCATTCACCAAGTGGCTTTGTGACAGAGTGCACCCAATCAGGACATGAGCTGTGGGTTTGTCTCCTGTGACCTCTGAACCCCACAGCCTGGTGATCAGCTGGGGGATAACGTGGAAGTAAGCTGATGTGGTCCTCTAATATGATTCAAACTGACGCTGAACCAAGACACACACTCATCACTTAACTAACGATGTCAGCTCCACCTCACTAAGAGCCCCACTGTGGCAACGAGACTCGCATCTAGGGAGCAGGCATCCTTCGCTTTCCTTTAGTCGAACAAATAAAATTACATATCATTCCTTATATTAATGCATGTCCCATATGGCCCTCTCATATTCAGTCCCCCAATCCAGTCTCATATTCAGTCCCCCTATCCAGTCTCATGTTCAGTACTCCTATCCAATCTCATATTCAGTCCCCCTATCCAGTCTCATATTCAGTCCCCCAATCCAGTCTCATATTCAGTCCCCCTATCCAGTCTCATATTCAGTACCCCTATCCAGTCTCATATTCAGTCCCCCAATCCAGTCTCATATTCAGTTCCCCTATCCAGTCTCATATTCAGTCCCCCTATTAAGTCTCATATTCAGTCCCCCTATTCCATCTCATATTCAGTCCCCCTTTTCGGTCTCATAGTCAGTCCCCCTATTAAGTCTCATATTCAGTCCCCTTATCTAGTGTCTTATTCAGTTCCCCTATTAAGTCTAATATTCAGTCCTATATTCAGTCTCCCTATTAAGTCTCATATTCAGTCCCATATTCATTCCCCCTTTAAGTCTCATATTCAGTTCCATATTCAGTCCCCCTATTAAGTCTCATATTCAGTCCCATATTCATTCCCCCTATTAAGTCTCATATTCAGTGCCCCTACCCAGTCTCATATTCAGTCAGTTTTTTTTTTTTGGTACCACTGGGGAGTTGCACTTAGTTTCGTTGTACAGCTGTGCAATGACAAATAAAGTCATTCATTCATTCATCTTCAGCCGCTTCTCCGGGGTCGGGTGGCAGTGGCAGCAAGCTAAGTAGGACACTCCAGACATCTCTCTCCCCAGTAATGCCCTCCAGCTCCTCATGGGGGATCCCAAGGCATTCCCAGGCCAGATTGGACATGTTGTCCCCCCAGCGAGTTCTGTGTCTACCCCGGGGTCTCCTACCAGTTGGACGTGCCTGATAAACCTCCAATGGAAGGCGCCTAGGAGGTATCCTGATCAGATGCCCGAGCCACCTCAACTTTCTCCTTACGACGTGAAGCAGCAGCGGCTCTACTCCGAGCTCGATGCGGATGTCCGAACTCCTCACCCTATCTCTAAGGCTGAGCCCAGTCACCCTACAGAGGAAACTCATTTCAGCCGCTTGTATCCATGATCTCACCCTTTCAGTCACTACCCAAAGCTCATGACCATAGTTTTAGAGCTTTATGTTTTAGGGCTTTATGTTTTAGAGCTTTTTGATTTAGAGCTTTATGTTTTAGGGCTTTATGTTTCAGAGCTTTATGTTTTAGGGCTTTATGTTTAAGGCTTTATGTTTTAGAGCTTTATGTTTTAGGGCTTTATGGTTTAGAGCTTTATGTTTTAGAGCTTTATGTTTAAGAGCTTAATGTTTTAGGGCTTTATGTTTTAGAGCTTTATGTTTTAGAGCTTTATGTTTTAGGGCTTTATGTTTTAGAGCTTTTGTTTTCGAGCTTTATGTTTTAGAGCTTTATGTTTTAGGGCTTTATGTTTTAGGTCTTTATGTTTTAGGGCTTTATGTTTAAGAGCATTATGTTTTAGGGCTTTATGTTTTAGGGCTTTATGTTTTAGAGCTTTATGTTTTAGGGCTTTATGTTTTAGAGCTTTATGTTTTAGGGCTTTATGTTTTAGAGCTTTATGTTTTAGGCTTTATGTTTTAGGGCTTTATGTTTTATGCTTTATGTTTTAGAGCTTTATGTTTTAGGGCTTTATGTTTTAGGTCTTTATGTTTTAGGTCTTTATGTTTTAGAGCTTTATGTTTTAGGCTTTATGTTTTAGAGCTTTATGTTTTAGGGCTTTATGTTTTAGAGCTTTATGATTTAGGGCTTTATGTTTTAGGGCTTTATGTTTTAGAGCTTTATGTTTTAGGGCTTTATGTTTTAGAGCTTTATGATTTAGAGCTTTATGTTTTAGGGCTTTATGTTTTAGAGTTTTATGTTTTAGGCTTTATGTTTTAGGGCTTTATGTTTTAGAGCTTTATGTTTTAGAGCTTTATGTTTTAGAGCTTTATGTTTTAGGGCTTTATGTTTTAGAGCTTATGATTTAGAGCTTTATGTTTTATGGCTTTATGTTTTAGGGCTTTATGTTTTAGAGCTTTATGTTTTAGGGTTTCCTCGTCACCACAAGGGAAAGAATGACTGGTAAGTTGAGAGCTTTGTCTTCCGGCAAAGCTCTCAATTTACCAGTCAATCTTACTGTGGACTAGATGAGTATATGTCAGTATAAAAAAAGAGAAACAGTTAAAAAAATACCAGCTATTGCTTCATGGTGAGAAGGGACACCTGCAGGATCTGTGTTGGACTTAGAAGGTGATCTGTAGCATTGTGAATGTAAATGTGCCTGTGTCAAATCTTTTATAAATTCAGTCCAAGTTGTCGAATCAAGCCAGAATTTCCTCATTTGATTAAGTTTGGTCTTAGCCCCAAGATATGGACCAAACACAGACACACATACACACACACCGAGTCACAAAAATGCGGCATCAACAAAAACATACCAGAAATAGCATGAAATCCCGCCTGTTTTCCTTCCACATGCCAGTCATCCCTCTCTCTCCCCGTCTCTGACCACAACCCACCACTTCCCTCTGCAGTTCCCGACGTCCACACCCGAAACACAGACACCAACCGGCCAGCGAAAACACCTCAAACACAACAAGCATGCTCAAAACGACAATACAGCCTTCGTTTCTGTCGTACCAGTGTGGGTCCTGTGTAGCTGGTGGTGAGGTGAGTGTGGGCTGAGCCTCATTCCAAATGAATGAGAGTCAGCAGGGCTGTTGTGTCAGAAACAAACACAAGACCTGGTGGGACCTGAGTTGTACTCATGGATGTAGTACTATGTGTTGGTGAAGGTCTTGTACCAGTTTGTTCTGTCATATCTGCTGGTTAGACACAACAACTTCACTTCTTCTAACTCAACACTACCTGCCTTCTTCCTCCTCATCTTGCTGCTGTGATGAAGATGGAAACACTATGCACCCTGTCATTTTACCTGCCAAAGTCCCACCAGACACCAGCCATCCTTATCACACACCGCTGCAGTCTGCAGGACCTGGTGTTCATGGGTTAGCTGTGTCTTTAAGAAATTAAAAGACAGGGGTATCAAAAAGGACATTTGCTCTCATGTGAATCTTGGATTACACCGGTCAGGAGGTCCTGGTTTCGTTAGCTAGCCTCTGGTATTATTTCTTATTAACATTTGACTTTTTTTTTCCTAACCAGCCGACTGTTCAGATAAGAAACGTATCTGGAGCCCCACCAGTCAGGCTGAACGGCTGCAGTTTGGATGTCTGTCTTCTAAAATGTGCTGAATATACACAGTGACTTCCTGATGGACTCAAACCTGAACACAAAATACTACCTCTCACCTCTTCATCTGATTTGCTGGATCCATAACATGAACTTTACATTCAGTGCAACACTTTAAGACATTGTTAAAGCAGGACACACACTTCTGTACTGAGCATGTTCACAACCCACAGTAGGATACACATTTCTGTACTGAGTATGTTCACAACCCACAGTAGGATACACACTTCTGTACTAAGCATGCTCACAACCCACACCATGACACACACTTCTGTACTAAGCATGCTCTCAACCCACAGCAGGACACACACTTCTGTACTAAGCATGCTCACAACCGACAGCAGGACACACACTTCTGTACTAAGCATGCTCACAACCGACAGTAGGATACAAACTTCTGTACTGAGCATGCTCACAAACCACAGCAGGACACATTCTTCTGTACTGAGCATGCTCACAACCCACAGCAGGACACACACTTCTGTACTAAGCATGCTCACAACCGACTGCAGGACACACACTTCTGTACTAAGCATGCTCACAACCGACAGTAGGATACAAACTTCTGTACTGAGCATGCTCACAAACCACAGCAGGACACATTCTTCTGTACTGAGCATGCTCACAACCCACAGCAGGACACACAGTTCTGTACTGAGCATGCTCACAACCCATAGCGGGACACACAGTTCTGTACTGAGCATGCTCACAACTGACAGTAGGATACAAACTTCTGTACTGAGCATGCTCACAACCGACAGTAGGATACAAACTTCTGTACTGAGCATGCTCACAAACCACAGCAGGACACATTCTTCTGTACTGAGCATGCTCACAACCCACAGCAGGACACACAGTTCTGTACTAAGCATGCTCACAACCGACAGTAGGATACAAACTTCTGTACTGAGCATGCTCACAAACCACAGCAGGACACATTCTTCTGTACTGAGCATGCTCACAAACCACAGCAGGACACATTATTCTGTACTAAGCATGCTCACAACCGACAGTAGGATACAAACTTCTGTACTAAGCATGCTCACAACCGACAGTAGGATACAAACTTCTGTACTGAGCATGCTCACAAACCACAGCAGGACACACAGCTTTGTGTACCCATCATCATCAACATCATCATCATCAACTGTGTACTGCAGGTAGCCTCCCTCACCCCACTCCGCTACAGTGTGGTGTTACATCCTGCTGTCCGGTTGTGTTGTGTTGTTGTATTGTGTTGTTGTGAGTCTTGTAGGCTGTTGTGTTGTTTGTGTGTTGACGTGTGTTGTGTACATCAACCTGGTTGTCACAGCTTCCTGCTACCCTGTGATCCAGACTTCACACCAGATGCTGACTGACAGCTTCTGACGTGGACTAACTCTGCAACCGACTCTTTCAGTGGACATTCTGAGAGGGGACACTCTGTAAAGAGGACAGTATTTTACCTGTGTCCTCAGACATTCTGACAGGGGACACTCTGTAAAGAGGACACTATTTTACCTGTGTCCTCAGACATTCTGACAGGGGACACTCTGTAAAGAGGACAGTATTTTACCTGTGTCCTCAGACATTCTGACAGGGGACACTCTGTAAAGAGGACAGTATTTTACCTGTGTCCTCAGACATTCTGAGAGGGGACACTCTGTAAAGAGGACAGTATTTTACCTGTGTCCTCAGACATTCTGACAGGGGACACTCTGTAAAGAGGACAGTATTTTACCTGTGTCCTCAGACATTCTGAGAGGGGACACTCTGTAAAGAGGACAGTATTTTACCTGTGTCCTCAGACATTCTGAGAGGGGACACTCTGTAAAGAGGACAGTATTTTACCTGTGTCCTCAGACATTCTGACAGGGGACACTCTGTAAAGAGGACAGTATTTTACCTGTGTCCTCAGACATTCTGAGAGGGGACACTCTGTAAAGAGGACAGTATTTTACCTGTGTCCTCAGACATTCTGAGAGGGGACACTCTGTAAAGAGGACACTATTTTACCTGTGTCCTCAGACATTCTGAGAGGGGACACTCTGTAAAGAGGACAGTATTTTACCTGTGTCCTCAGACATTCTGACAGGGGACACTCTGTAAAGAGGACAGTATTTTACCTGTGTCCTCAGACATTCTGACAGGGGACACTCTGTAAAGAGGACAGTATTTTACCTGTGTCCTCAGACATTCTGAGAGGGGACACTCTGTAAAGAGGACAGTATTTTACCTGTGTCCTCAGACATTCTGAGAGGGGACACTCTGTAAAGAGGACAGTATTTTACCTGTGTCCTCAGACATTCTGACAGGGGACACTCTGTAAAGAGGACAGTATTTTACCTGTGTCCTCAGACATAGCTGCCAGAGGGCTTAACTGACAGGACTTCTGTCCTGCCACACTAACAGACACAAATATGTAGATTCACACCAACAGGATGAAGGCTGGAAGACCGTCTGTCTTCTCAAGGTTTCAGAAGAGAAAACACACACACACACACACAGACACACACACAGACACACACACACACACACACACACAGACACACAAACACAGACAGACAGACAAACGAAAGAGCAAAACATGAAACCTTCAGCGCGCCACACCCTGCCAGTAACACTCATCAATAAAACCTGCAAATGTTTAACTCTTCAGTCTTCCTGCAGGCCACGCTCAGCCACTTAATGAACCCCGAGAGACAGACAGGCAGGCAGGCAGGGAGGCAGACAGACGGACAGACGGGCAGACAGACAGACAGACAGACGGGCAGGCAGGCGGACAGGCAGGCACACAGACGGGCAGGCAGGTGGATAGGCAGGTGGACAGGCAGGCAGGCAGACAGAAAGACGGGCAGGCAGGCAGGCAGGCAGACAGACAAACGGGCAGGCAGGTGGACAGGCAGGTAGGCAGGCAGACAGACAGACAGGCAGACAGAAAGACGGGCAGGCAGGCAGGCAGGTGGACAGACAGGCAGGCAGGCAGACAGACAGGCAGGCAGACAGAAAGACGGGCAGACAGGCAGGCAGGCAGGCAGGCAGACAGGCAGACAGACAGGCAGGTGGACAGGCAGGCAGGCAGACAGACAGGCAGGCAGGCAGACAGACAGGCAGGTGGACAGGCAGGCAGGCAGACAGACAGGCAGGCAGGCAGACAGACAGGCAGGCAGGCAGGCAGGCAGACAGACAAACAGACAGACGGGCAGGCAGGTGGACAGGCAGGTAGGCAGGCAGGCAGGCAGGCAGGCAGGCAGACATGGTGGGTTTAGTCTCGGACATATGAATTTGGTTTATGTTGTGAGAATCATTGCAACATTTCTCCACACAGAATCATAAGCGGTATCATACACACAACACACACAACACACGCCACAGGACAGGAAACACACACAACACACACCGCAGGACAGGAAACACACACAACACACCACACACACAACACAACACAGGCCAGGCCAGGCCAGGCCAGGCCAGCAGTGTAAGAAGCTGTGTGATCTTTACCTGCAGTAGAAACCCAGTCCAACCATCCTGATGAGTCCCGCTGCTGTACTTCTCCCCTTCTGTCCCCCGCTGGCCCGTTCTGGCCCCTTCTGTCCCCCGCTGGCCCGTTCTGCCCCCTTCTGGCCCGTTCTGCCCCCTTCTGTCCGGACAGCGATGTGTTCCCCACCTCACAAATGGCTTCCCTCCCGCGTGCTCTCTCCCTCTCTCTCTCTCTCTCTCTCTCTCTGTCACTCTCCCTCTCTCTCTCTGTCGCTCTCCCTCTCTCTTTCTCTGTCGCTCTCTCGCTCTCCCTCTCTCTCTCTCTCTCTCTCTCTCTCTCTCTCTCTCTCTTTCTCTGTCGCTCTCTCTCTCTCTCTTGCTCTCCCTCTCGCTTTCTCTGTCGCTCTCTCTCTCTCTCTTGCTCTCCCTCTCGCTTTCTCTGTCGCTCTCTCTCTCTCTCTTGCTCTCCCTCTCTCTCTCCCTCTCTCTTTCTCTGTCGCTCTCCCTCTCTCTCTCTCTCTCTGTCGCTCTCCCTCTCTCCCTTTCTCTGTCGCTCTCCCTCTCACTCTCTCTCTCCCTCTCTCTCTCTCGCTCTCCCTCTCTCTCTCTGTCACTCTCCCTTTCTCTCTCCCTCTCTCTCTTTCTCTCTCGCTCTCCCTCTCTCTCTCTGTCACTCTCCCTCTCTCTCTCTGTCGCTCTCCCTCTCTCTTTCTCTCTCTCCCCCTCTCTCCCCCTCTCTCTCTCCCTCTCTCTCTGTCGCTTTACCTCTCTCTCTCTCTTTCTAACAGGAATTTAACCCTCTCTGAGCCGCCCACTGACTTCAGGAGGGCGTGCATGTTACTGTGTGTCTTTGTGTGATGGAAGAATATGGATATCTAGGTGTGTGTGTGTGTGTGTGTGTGTGTTTCTGCTAGTCTCAGCTTGTCTAGCTCTTCCGTCTCGGTTTATTTCCTGTTCTTGTTCTTGGGGTGCAGTGAAAAAGAGAGTGAGAGAGAGAGAGACTTTTTACTTTTAAAATAACTTTTGTTTACATCACAGTAAAAAGTCCAAGTAAGTAAGAGAGAGACAGCGACAGAGACAGACACAGAGAGAGAGACAGAGCCACAGGGAGACACAGAGAGAGAGACAAATACCGAAAGAGAGAGGCACAGAGAGAGAGACAAAGACACACAGAGAGACAGAGAGAGAGAGACAAAGACACAGAGAGAGAGAGAGACAGAGACACACAGAGAGACACAGAGAGAGAGACAAAGACACACAGAGAGACAGAGAGAGAGACAGAGCCACAGGGAGACACAGAGAGAGAGACAGATACCGAAAAAGAGAGAGACACAGAGAGAGAGACAAAGACACACAGAGACAGACACAGAGAGAGAGACAAAGACACACAGAGAGACACAGAGAGAGAGACAGAGCCACAGGGAGACACAGAGAGAGAGACAGATACCGAAAAAGAGAGAGACACAGAGAGAGAGACAAAGACACACAGAGAGACAGAGAGAGAGAGACAAAGACACAGAGAGAGAGACAGAGACACACAGAGAGACACAGAGAGAGAGACACACAGAGAGACACAGAGAGAGAGACAAAGACACACAGAGAGACACAGAGAGAGAGACAGATACCGAAAAAGAGAGAGACACAGAGAGAGAGACAAAGACACACAGAGAGACACAGAGAGAGAGACAAAGACACACAGAGAGAGAGAGACAGAGACACACAGAGAGACACAGAGAGAGAGACAAAGACACACAGAGAGAGAGAGACAAAGACACACAGAGAGACACAGAGAGAGACAGAGACACACAGAGAGACACAGAGAGAGAGACAGAGCCACAGGGAGACACAGAGAGAGAGACAGATACCGAAAAAGAGAGAGACACAGAGAGAGAGACAAAGACACACAGAGAGACAGAGCGAGAGAAACAAAGACACACAGAGACACAGAGAGAGAGAGACAAAGACACACAGAGAGACACATAGAGAGAGACAGAGACAGACACAGAGAGAGAGACAGATACCGAAAAAGAGAGAGACAGACTCATAAAGGGAGGGACAGTGACTGACAGTCACCTGACACATGTTGTTGCCATATTTGATGACCGTATACTCTTTTGGCTTGTACTATGTTTCTTTGTTGTAGTGTGTTTCTTTGTTGTACTATGTCTCTTTGTTGTACCATGTTTCTTTGTTGTACTATTTTTTTCTTTATTGTAGTGTGTTTCTTTGTTGTATCATGTTTCTTTGTTGTACCATGTTTCTTTGTTGTACTATTTTTTTCTTTGTTGTAGTGTGTTTCTTTGTTGTAGTGTGTTTCTTTGTTGTAGTGCGTTTCTTTGTTGTACTATGTTTCTTTGTTGTAGTGTGTTTCTTTGTTGTACTATTTTTTTCTTTGTTGTAGTGTGTTTCTTTGTTGTACTATGTTTCTTTGTTGTAGTGTGTTTCTTTGTTGTACTATTTTTTTCTTTGTTGTACTATGTTTCTTTGTTGTAGTGTGTTTCTTTGGTGTACTATTTTTTTCTTTGTTGTAGTGTGTTACTTTGTTGTAGTGTGTTTCTTGTACAATTTTTTTCTTTGTTGTAGTGTGTTTCTTTGTTGTAGTGTGTTTCTTTGTTGTACTATTTTTTTCTTTGTTGTATTGTGTTTCTTTGTTGTAGTGTGTTTCTTTGTTGTAATGTGTTTCTTTGTTGTACTATTTTTTTCTTTGTTGTAGTGTGTTTCTTTGTTGTAGTGTGTTTCTTTGTTGTAGTGTGTTTCTTTGTTTGTAGTGTGTTTCTTTGTTGTAGTGTGTTTCTTTGTTGTACTGTGTTTCTTTGTTGTACTATTCTTTTCTTTGTTGTAGTGTGTTTCTTTGTTGTACTATTTTTTTCTTTGTTGTAGTGTGTTTGTTTGCTGTAGTGTGTTTGTTTGCTGTAGGGTGTTTGTTTGTTGTAGGGTGTTTGTTGTAGTGTGTTTGTTTGCTGTAAGGTGTTTGTTTGTTGTAGGGGGTGTTTGTTGTAGGGTGTTTGTTGTAGGGTGTTTGTTGTAGGGTGTTTGTTTGTTGTAGGGTGTTTGTTGTAGGGTGTTTGTTTGTTGTAGGGTGTTTGTTGTAGGGTGTTTGTTTGTTGTAGGGTGTTTGTTTGTTGTAGGGTGTTTGTTGTAGGGTGTTTGTTTGTTGTAGGGTGTTTGTTTGTTGTAGGGTGTTTGTTTGTTGTAGTGTGTTTGTTTGTTGTAGGGTGTTTGTTTGTTGTAGGGTGTTTGTTTGTTGTAGGGTGTTTGTTGTAGTGTGTTTGTTTGCTGTAAGGTGTTTGTTTGTTGTAGGGGGTGTTTGTTGTAGGGTGTTTGTTGTAGGGTGTTTGTTTGTTGTAGGGTGTTTGTTTGTTGTAGGGTGTTTGTTTGTTGTAGTGTGTTTGTTTGTTGTAGGGTTTTTGTTTGTTGTAGGGTGTTTGTTTGTTGTAGGGTGTTTGTTGTAGGGTCTTTGTTTGTTGCAGGGTGTTTGTTTGCTGTAAGGTGTTTGTTTGTTGTAGGGTGTTTGTTGCAGTGTGTTTGTTTGTTGTAGGGTGTTTGTTTGCTGTAAGGTGTTTGTTTGTTGTAGGGTGTTTGTTGTAGTGTGTTTGTTTGTTGTAGGGTGTTTGTTTGCTGTAAGGTGTTTGTTTGTTGTAGGGTCTTTGTTTGTTGTAGTGTGTTTGTTTGTTGTAGGGTGTTTGTTTGTTGTAGTGTGTTTGTTTGTTGTAGGGTGTTTGTTTGTTGCAGGGTGTTTGTTTGTTGTAGGGTGTTTGCTGTAGTGTGTTTGTTTGTTGTAGGGTGTTTGTTTGTTTGTTGTAGGGTGTTTGTTTGTTGCAGGGTTTTTGTTTGTTGTAGGGTGTTTGTTTGTTGTAGTGTGTTTGTTTGTTGTAGGGTGTTTGTTTGTTGCAGGGTGTTTGTTTGTTGTAGGGTGTTTGCTGTAGTGTGTTTGTTTGTTGTAGGGTGTTTGTTTGTTTGTTGTAGGGTGCTTGTTTGTTGCAGGGTTTTTGTTTGTTGTAGTGTGTTTGTTTGTTGTAGGGTGTTTGTTTGTTGCAGGGTGTTTGTTTGTTTGTTGTAGGGTGTTTGTTTGTTGCAGGGTTTTTGTTTGTTGTAGGGTGTTTGTTTGTTGTAGTGTGTTTGTTTGTTGTAGGGTGTTTGTTTGTTGCAGGGTGTTTGTTTGTTGTAGGGTGTTTGCTGTAGTGTGTTTGTTTGTTGTAGGGTGTTTGTTTGTTTGTTGTAGGGTGTTTGTTTGTTGTAGGGTGTTTGTTTGTTGTAGGGTGTTTGTTTGTTGTAGGGTGTTTGTTTGTTGTAAGGTGTTTGTTGTAGTGTGTTTGTTTGTTTGTTGTAGGGTGTTTGTTTGTTGTAGGGTGTTTGTTTGTTGCAGGGTTTTTGTTTGTTGTAGGGTGTTTGTTTGTTGTAGGGTTTTTGTTTGTTGTAGGGTGTTTGTTTGTTGTAGGGTGTTTGTTTGTTGTAGGGTGTTTGTTGCAGGGTGTTTGTTTGTTGTAGGGTGTTTGTTTGTTGTAGGGTGTTCGTTTGTTGTAGGGTGTTTGTTTGTTGTAGGGTGTTTGTTTGTTGTAGTGTGTTTGTTTGTTGTAGGGTGTTTGTTTGTTGTAGGGTTTTTGTTTGTTGTAGGGTGTTTGTTTGTTGTAGGGTGTTTGTTGTAGGGTGTTTGTTTGTTGTAGGGTGTTTGTTTGTTGTAGGGTCTTTGTTGTAGGGTCTTTGTTTGTTGTAAGGTGCTTGTTTGTTGCAGGGTTTTTGTTTGTTGTAGGGTGTTTGTTTGTTGTAGGGTGTTTGTTTGCTGTAAGGTGTTTGTTTGTTGTAGGGTCTTTGTTTGTTGTAGTGTGTTTGTTTGTTGTAGGGTGTTTGTTTGCTGTAAGGTGTTTGTTTGTTGTAGGGTCTTTGTTTGTTGTAGTGTGTTTGTTTGTTGTAGGGTGTTTGTTTGTTGTAGGGTGTTTGTTTGTTGTAGGGTGTTTGTTTGTTGTAAGGTGTTTGTTTGTTGTAGTGTGTTTGTTTGTTGTAGGGTGTTTGTTTGTTGTAGGGTGTTTGTTTGTTGTAGTGTGTTTGTTTGTTGTAGGGTGTTTGTTGCAGGGTGTTTGTTTGTTGTAGGGTGTTTGTTTGTTGTAGGGTGTTTGCTGTAGTGTGTTTGTTTGTTGTGGGGTGTTTGTTTGTTTGTTGTAGGGTGTTTGTTTGTTGCAGGGTTTTTGTTTGTTGTAGGGTGTTTGTTTGTTGTAGTGTGTTTGTTTGTTGTAGGGTGTTTGTTTGTTGCAGGGTGTTTGTTTGTTGTAGGGTTTTTGTTTGTTGTAGGGTGTTTGTTTGTTGTAGTGTGTTTGTTTGTTGTAGGGTGTTTGTTTGTTGCAGGGTGTTTGTTTGTTGTAGGGTGTTTGCTGTAGTGTGTTTGTTTGTTGTAGGGTGTTTGTTTGTTTGTTGTAGGGTGTTTGTTTGTTGCAGGGTTTTTGTTTGTTGTAGGGTGTTTGTTTGTTGTAGTGTGTTTGTTTGTTGTAGGGTGTTTGTTTGTTGCAGGGTGTTTGTTTGTTGTAGGGTGTTTGTTTGTTGTAGGGTGTTTGCTGTAGTGTGTTTGTTTGTTGTAGGGTGTTTGTTTGTTTGTTGTAGGGTGCTTGTTTGTTGCAGGGTTTTTGTTTGTTGTAGGGTGTTTGTTTGTTGTAGTGTGTTTGTTTGTTGTAGGGTGTTTGTTTGTTGCAGGGTGTTTGTTTGTTGTAGGGTGTTTGCTGTAGTGTGTTTGTTTGTTGTAGGGTGTTTGTTTGTTGTAGGGTGTTTGTTTGTTGTAAGGTGTTTGTTTGTTGTAGTGTGTTTGTTTGTTGTAGGGTGTTTGTTTGTTGTAGGGTTTTTGTTTGTTGTAGGGTGTTTGTTTGTTGTAGTGTGTTTGTTTGTTGTAGGGTGTTTGTTTGTTGCAGGGTGTTTGTTTGTTGTAGGGTGTTTGCTGTAGTGTGTTTTTTTGTTGTAGGGTGTTTGTTTGTTTGTTGTAGGGTGTTTGTTTGTTGCAGGGTTTTTGTTTGTTGTAGGGTGTTTGTTTGTTGTAGTGTGTTTGTTTGTTGTAGGGTGTTTGTTTGTTGCAGGGTGTTTGTTTGTTGTAGGGTGTTTGCTGTAGTGTGTTTGTTTGTTGTAGGGTGTTTGTTTGTTTGTTGTAGGGTGCTTGTTTGTTGCAGGGTTTTTGTTTGTTGTAGTGTGTTTGTTTGTTGTAGGGTGTTTGTTTGTTGCAGGGTGTTTGTTTGTTGTAGGGTGTTTGCTGTAGTGTGTTTGTTTGTTGTAGGGTGTTTGTTTGTTTGTTGTAGGGTGTTTGTTTGTTGTAGGGTGTTTGTTTGTTGTAGGGTGTTTGTTTGTTGTAGGGTGTTTGTTTGTTTGTTGTAGGGTGTTTGTTTGTTGTAGGGTGTTTGTTTGTTGTAAGGTGTTTGTTGTAGTGTGTTTGTTTGTTGTAGGGTGTTTGTTTGTTGTAGGGTGTTTGTTTGTTGCAGGGTTTTTGTTTGTTGTAGGGTTTTTGTTTGTTGTAGGGTGTTTGTTTGTTGTAGGGTGTTTGTTTGTTGTAGTGTGTTTGTTTGTTGTAGGGTGTTTGTTTGTTGTAGGGTGTTTGTTTGTTGTAGGGTGTTTGTTTGTTGTAGTGTGTTTGTTTGTTGTAGGGTGTTTGTTTGTTGTAGGGTGTTTGTTTGTTGTAGGGTGTTTGTTTGTTGTAGTGTGTTTGTTTGTTGTAGGGTGTTTGTTTGTTGTAGGGTTTTTGTTTGTTGCAGGGTGTTTGTTTGTTGTAGGGTTTTTGTTTGTTGTAGGGTGTTTGTTTGTTGTAGTGTGTTTGTTTGTTGTAGGGTGTTTGTTTGTTGTAGGGTGTTTGTTTGTTGTAGGGTGTTTGTTTGTTGTAGGGTGTTTGTTTGTTGTAGTGTGTTTGTTTGTTGTAGGGTGTTTGTTTGTTGTAGGGTTTTTGTTTGTTGCAGGGTGTTTGTTTGTTGTAGGGTTTTTGTTTGTTGTAGGGTGTTTGTTTGTTGTAGGGTGTTTGTTTGTTGTAGTGTGTTTGTTTGTTGTAGGGTGTTTGTTTGTTGTAGGGTGTTTGTTTGTTGTAGGGTGTTCGTTTGTTGTAGGGTGTTTGTTTGTTGTAGGGTGTTTGTTTGTTGTAGTGTGTTTGTTTGTTGTAGGGTGTTTGTTTGTTGTAGGGTTTTTGTTTGTTGTAGGGTGTTTGTTTGTTGTAGGGTGTTTGTTGTAGGGTGTTTGTTGTAGGGTGTTTGTTTGTTGTAGGGTGTTTGTTTGTTGTAGGGTCTTTGTTGTAGGGTCTTTGTTTGTTGTAAGGTGCTTGTTTGTTGCAGGGTTTTTGTTTGTTGTAGGGTGTTTGTTTGTTGTAGGGTGTTTGTTTGCTGTAAGGTGTTTGTTTGTTGTAGGGTCTTTGTTTGTTGTAGTGTGTTTGTTTGTTGTAGGGTGTTTGTTTGTTGTAGGGTGTTTGTTTGTTGTAAGGTGTTTGTTTGTTGTAGTGTGTTTGTTTGTTGTAGGGTGTTTGTTTGTTGTAGGGTGTTTGTTTGTTGTAGTGTGTTTGTTTGTTGTAGGGTGTTTGTTTGTTGCAGGGTGTTTGTTTGTTGTAGGGTGTTTGCTGTAGTGTGTTTGTTTGTTGTAGGGTGTTTGTTTGTTTGTTGTAGGGTGTTTGTTTGTTGCAGGGTTTTTGTTTGTTGTAGGGTGTTTGTTTGTTGTAGTGTGTTTGTTTGTTGTAGGGTGTTTGTTTGTTGCAGGGTGTTTGTTTGTTGTAGGGTGTTTGCTGTAGTGTGTTTGTTTGTTGTAGGGTGTTTGTTTGTTTGTTGTAGGGTGCTTGTTTGTTGCAGGGTTTTTGTTTGTTGTAGGGTGTTTGTTTGTTGTAGTGTGTTTGTTTGTTGTAGGGTGTTTGTTTGTTGCAGGGTGTTTGTTGTAGGGTGTTTGCTGTAGTGTGTTTGTTTGTTGTAGGGTGTTTGTTGTAGGGTGTTTGTTTGTTGCAGGGTGTTTGTTTGTTGTAGGGTGTTTGTTTGTTGTAGGGTGTTTGTTGCAGGGTGTTTGTTTGTTGTAGGGTGTTTGTTTGTTGTAGGGTGTTTGTTGCAGGGTGTTTGTTTGTTGTAGGGTGTTTGTTTGTTGTAGGGTGTTTGTTGCAGGGTGTTTGTTTGTTGTAGGGTGTTTGTTTGTTGCAGGGTGTTTGTTTGTTGTAGGGTGTTTGTTTGTTGCAGGGTGTTTGTTTGTTGCAGGGTGTTTGTTTGTTGTAGGGTGTTTGTTGCAGGGTGTTTGTTTGTTGCAGGGTGTTTGTTTGTTGTAGGGTGTTTGTTTGTTGTAGGGTGTTTGTTTGTTGCAGGGTGTTTGTTTGTTGTAGGGTGTTTGTTGTAAGGTGTTTGTTTGTTGTAGGGTGTTTGTTTGTTGTAGGGTGTTTGTTTGTTGCAGGGTGTTTGTTTGTTGTAGTGTGTTTGTTTGTTGCAGGGTGTTTGTTTGTTGCAGGGTGTTTGTTTGTTGTAGGGTGTTTGTTGCAGGGTGTTTGTTGCAGGGTGTTTGTTTGTTGTAGGGTGTTTGTTTGTTGTAGGGTGTTTGTTTGTTGCAGGGTGTTTGTTTGTTGTAGGGTGTTTGTTGTAAGGTGTTTGTTTGTTGTAGGGTGTTTGTTTGTTGTAGGGTGTTTGTTTGTTGCAGGGTGTTTGTTTGTTGTAGTGTGTTTGTTTGTTGCAGGGTGTTTGTTTGTTGCAGGGTGTTTGTTTGTTGTAGGGTGTTTGTTGCAGGGTGTTTGTTTGTTGCAGGGTGTTTGTTGCAGGGTGTTTGTTGCAGGGTGTTTGTTTGTTGCAGGGTGTTTGTTTGTTGTAGGGTGTTTGTTGTAGGGTGTTTGTTGTAGGGTGTTTGTTTGTTGTAGGGTGTTTGTTTGTTGTAGGGTGTTTGTTTGTTGCAGGGTGTTTGTTTGTTGTAGGGTGTTTGTTTGTTGTAGGGTGTTTGTTTGTTGTAGGGTGTTTGTTTGTTGCAGGGTGTTTGTTTGTTGCAGGGTGTTTGTTTGTTGTAGGGTGTTTGTTGCAGGGTGTTTGTTTGTTGCAGGGTGTTTGTTGCAGGGTGTTTGTTTGTTGTAGGGTGTTTGTTGCAGGGTGTTTGTTTGTTGCAGGGTGTTTGTTGCAGGGTGTTTGTTTGTTGCAGGGTGTTTGTTTGTTGTAGGGTGTTTGTTGTAGGGTGTTTGTTGTAGGGTGTTTGTTTGTTGTAGGGTGTTTGTTTGTTGTAGGGTGTTTGTTTGTTGCAGGGTGTTTGTTTGTTGTAGGGTGTTTGTTTGTTGTAGGGTGTTTGTTTGTTGTAGGGTGTTTGTTTGTTGTAGGATCTTTGTTTGTTGTAGGGTGTTTGTTTGTTGCAGGGTGTTTGTTTGTTGCAGGGTGTTTGTTTGTTGTAGGGTGTTTGTTTGTTGTAGGGTGTTTGTTTGTTGTAGGGTGTTTGTTTGTTGCAGGGTGTTTGTTTGTTGTAGGGTGTTTGTTTGTTGTAGGGTGTTTGTTTGTTGCAGGGTGTTTGTTTGTTGTAGGGTGTTTTGTTTTCAGTTGTGTTTTCAACTGATGTTTGGCTTTTTTTCTCTTTCTTTTTTCAATGTTTGGACACTTGCTTTGGTAATATGTACATTCTTACATCATGCCAATAAAGCCATTTGAATTGAATTGAACTGACAGAGAGAGACACACATAGAGGGAGAGAGAGACAGACAGACACACACACACACACACACACACACGCGAGACAGGCAGCACGACACATGACAGCTGTAGTCTCCTCACAACTCATGCTCCACCTTTGATCTATTTTTTTCTTTATTGTTGTTGTTGTTGTGTTATTGTGTCTTTATTGATCGTTACAATGTTGTGTTAATGTTCATTATTAGTGTTATTGTGTACTGTCCACACTGCACTTTGATGCTTTGGCAACATTGTTTTAAAACTTTCATGCCAATAGAGCCCTTAGAATGGGGCAGCGTCCAAGTGATGTCACAGCATCGCTGTCTCTATGGACGCGTCACAGGAAGTCAGACATGCGGCCCACGTTAGACAGCACAGCATGGCTGTGTTTGCAACACCAACTCACGTATATGCTGCCATAAATCCCATAATATGAACCCCCAATCATGTTCCTGGTGCAAGGGTCACATCGGAGATTGAGGTGCACAGTAACCTGCAGCTAACAAGTTGGTTGCACTGTGGTGGACTGCCGAGGACAGGAAACAAACCGGAGTTGACTGACCGGTTAGTTGAGGGGGCGGCGGGCGGGCGGGGGGGGGGGGGGGCGGGGGGGTCGTACTACTATTAATACTGTGTAATTACTGTCAATTACCTATTGTATTTAGAAATTATATTGGTGAAAACAAAAACTACAACAAAATCTCCTACAGGTAGGGTAAAATAAAATGTCCAATAATTATGAAAAGCTGCTCCAATGGAAAGTTTATAATATCGAAGGTCTATAAATGTCTTTAAAATAGACTTTAAAAAAAAAACCTTATATTGACCCCTTAAAATAAAAAGTATAGGCAGCCTAAGGCTTCACCCACTCAGTTGGTCTGGTCGGGCCTGCATGGAATAAGGACCCCGAGAGATTTTGGCCAATGTCATCCCTCTTATTTCAGGCCTGAAATCACATCTAACTATGAAATAGTATGGGTATGGTACGCATTTCCTGAATCCTTGGAGTGCTGTGAGTATTCCAGTTTTTGTCTTTTGTGTCTCTGATGTTCCCTGATTCCACAGGGCTTAAATAAAATGTATAGTTTAGGTGAAAATTGTAGAAAATTTTTGTTTTTGATGGTTTGAAGAGCTCAGGTGACCTATATGTTTGTCGAAGAGCTTCACCAGTGGGCTTGAATGAAAGCTTAGAAAGCGCCCTTTAAAATTATACCAGGCACAATATTATAAAACATTGATAAGTGTCTTGACCATGAGCCTAAACCAGGATATGCACCTGCGGCAAAAATGCAGTCGACTTTCAGGGGTGGTTACTTCACGAGGTGATGCCACTGAAGAGCTCCCAGTCTGACAGGTCTATCATATCAACACATACACTAGGGATGCACAGGTAGAAAAAAAATCACAACTAGAATCTGCCCACCTAGATGGTACCGGTATGTCATATTTTGGGTCTTGGTCCATGGAGTACATTAGAAGAGTGCAGTTTGTCTTTTGCGAGTTGGTTCTTCTCGATAATGGTGCCAATTTTGGCACTCAATTCACGTTGTGTAGACACAGTGTGAGTGCCATTGTCCTTAACGTCATTATCGGTTTGTGTGCCCTTGTCGACAAAACGAGGCTGATGGGGATAGGGGTGTTCAGCCCAAACTGCCTCCCCTCGTACACGGATGTTTTCAATAACAGTCTCTCCATGGTCACCATCATAGTGAACTCCATCATCCATGTCTCCAGGTTCGACCGAGGAGTTGCCGCCTAGATCTGCATTCATCGACGAGACAGCATCGTTGTCTGCAGATCTTTTGGACTGTGAGGTAGGATTGTCCCGCCATGCTTGGGATTTTCTCTTCCTTGAAAATTTGCGCGCCTGGGAAAAAAAGTACATAAGCAAGTTGGAGAGTATTGCACTAAGCAGACATGGCCACAAGCACTATAACAATACTACCCCTGTAATGCAAAAGGCAGTAACGCACGGAGCGTGTGTAATCGGTGTTCAAAAATGTTTGTATTTATTTTAACGTCATTAGGGGTCCACGCCCCAGGCCTGTGGCTCCCAGCTCCCAGGGGCTGGGAGCCAGCCCTGTTGTTTCTGCTCAGATTTTTATTTTTATTTTTTTATTTAAATTTTTATTTTTCCGTTGGTAAAAGTGGTACTGCAGCCTACACCGTAACAGGTTCTACAGAACCCTTTGGAGGGCTGGTACAGAACTTCGCACTTACCCCAGATGCAAAAAATGACACATGTCAACCAGTTGGTGGCGCTATTTTGAAGGTCAACGCGTTTTGGCGTGTAACTCCCAAACCGTACATCGGACATTCAAAAACTTTACATGCACAGATTCACTGAGCATAGCTGAATCACGTGGTATAGGTCACGCCCATTTCTGCCTGTAATTTTATAGCCAAAACTACTTTTTCGAACCCCTCCTAGGCCGTGCGTTTGATTTATACGAAACGTGACACACATCATCTACAGCAGGGGTGCCCACTACGTCGATCGCGATCGACCAGTAGATCGCAAAGGCAGTGCTGGTAGATCTCCATGACATTCCAAAAAAACTTTTTTTTCCAAGACATTAGCGTATCATCTGTCCTCCATTTGGCATTTGCCTTTTGATTGACGTAAAGGACGGCCAGTCTGCTGTTGCCTAAAACCAAAGATTCTAGAGCGGAACCTAAAACTTTGTTACATTGGGTTACCATAACAACCAGAGCCCTTCTCGAACGTACCTTGAAGTTCACATGCCCACAACGTGAGCTAACGCAGAACTGCATCGATTCAGCTAGTTCAACTCTCTAAAAAAAATTCTACTAAAAAGTGAAACAAAACAAAAATGAGTGGGGGAGCCGGACCTAGCAAGAAACAAAAAACCTACCATTTCCTTGTGGAATGGGAGGAGGACTTTTTTTTCACCATGTCTTGTTCCAAATGCGTTTGTCTCCTCTGTCAGTCTAGCATTGCTATCCCAAAGAAAGGAAATGTGGAGAGGCACTTTCGAACTGTTCATAAAAACTATGACAATGACTTCCCTCCGAAAAGCAAGCTGAGAAAGAGAAAGGTGAGGGAGCTAAAATCACAGTTAATCGCCCAGCAGTCACTTTTCACGCAGCCGCATTCAAAGGCAAAGGCAGCCACCGAAGCATCTTTACGGGTGAGTCACTCCATCATTAAGCATAAGAAAGCCTTCCAAGATGGAGAGATGATGAAAGAGGCCTTCCTTCAGGCAGCAGATTCGTTGTTTCGGGACTTTAAAAACAAATCAGAAATAATATCTTCAATCAAAGCTCTCCAGTTATCAAGAGATTCCGTCACAAGGCGCTGTGAAGTGATGGGCGGTGATTTGACACAGCAGCTTTGGAGGGACATGGTGGACTGCGAGTGTTTCTCACTACAACTGGACAAGTCTACGGACATCAGTGATACGGCCCAATTGTGCATTTTCATTCGCATGGTGTTTCAAGATATGACCGCAAAAGAGGAGCTGTTAACAATACTAGCCATGAAGGAACACACGTGGGGAGAGGACATTTTTCAGATCTTCAAAAACTTTGTGGATAAAATCCAGCTCCCAGTGTGTAAACTGGTGTCAATCACCACGGACGGTGTGCCTGCTATGGTGGGCCGCTCCAATGGATTTATTGCCAAGTGCAGGGAGGACGATGCTTTCCCGGACTTCCTTAATTACCATTGCATATTACACCAACAAGCATTATGCGCACAAATGCTAAACATGAAAGAGATCATGGATGTGGCAACCAAACCCGCCTGTTCTACTCGAGCGAGGTCTCTTCAAAGACGGTTGTTTGGTACACATTTGGAAGAGGCCGACTGTAACTACTCTGACCTCTTGCTACACACTGACGTGAGAAGGCTTAGTAGAGGGAGATTCTTGCAGAGATTTCGACAGCTCTGTCCGGAGATTAAGGAGTTTCTCCTTATCACTAAACATGCGGAACACAAGCAACTTAATGACCATCAGTGGCTGCTAGACTTGGCGTTATTAACTGATTTAACCAACATGTTGAACGAGCTTAATTTAGAGCTGCGAGGAAAAGACAACAGCGTGGTAAACATGATCAGCTCAGTTAACGCTTTCAAACGGAAAATGCAACTTCTGTCCTCAAAGTTGCAGCGCCGTGATTTGGGAAACTTCTGAAACCTGGCAGCAGAGCTGGAGAAGCAAGGGAGGGCGTGTGCACAACTTGACAGTGCACGCTACACAGAGCAGATTGAAAATGTCCGGTCAGACTTTGACAAACGGTTTCAAGACTTTGCTTTGCTTGAGCCAATCGCTACATTTATGTGCTACCCATCTGGGGAAGATACAGAGGTGGATTCCCTCGCCTCAAAAATGGCAACACTGTTTCACCTGAACTCGTCTGCAGTGGAGGATGAGATGCTGACAGTACAGGCTGACATTCAGCTTAAGTCCAGGGCGCATGGAGAGTTTTGGAACTTACTTACAGAGGACAAGTACCCAAACATGAGGAAATGCCCAACCTCCTTGACGGCATTATTCGGCTCTACTTATTTGTGTGAGTCAGCCTTTTCTCACATGAAGATTATCAAGTCCAAATACCGTTCCACCATGACAGATGATCATTTGGAGGCCTGCTTGAGGCTGGCTACCAGCAGCTACTGTCCGAACTATGCAACCCTGTCTGACTCCCTCCAGTGCAGGTCATCATCAGAGTAGGGAGGTAGAGATCACAAATCTATTTACCACCGCTGTAAAGGTTCATGCAGTGATGCAATTTCAACATAGTGTAGTAGCAAATGCTTGGTATGATTATTGCCTGTGTAAGGTTCAATATGAATGCAAATCTGTTGCAATTCTGTATATGTAACACAACATGTATATAAATACACACACTGCATATAAATGTTCATATACACTACCGTTCAAAAGTTTGGGATCACCCAAACAATTTTGTGTTTTCCATGAAAAGTCACACTTATTCACCACCATATGTTGTGAAATGAATAGAAAATAGAGTCAAGACATTGACAAGGTTAGAAATAATGATTTGTATTTGAAATAAGATTTTTTTTACATCAAACTTTGCTTTCGTCAAAGAATCCTCCATTTGCAGCAATTACAGCATTGCAGACCTTTGGCATTCTAGCTGTTAATTTGTTGAGGTAATCTGGAGAAATTGCACCCCACGCTTCCAGAAGCAGCTCCCACAAGTTGGATTGGTTGGATGGGCACTTCTTTGAGCAGATTGAGTTTCTGGAGCATCACATTTGTGGGGTCAATTAAACGCTCAAAATGGCCAGAAAAAGAGAACTTTCATCTGAAACTCGACAGTCTATTCTTGTTCTTAGAAATGAAGGCTATTCCATGCGAGAAATTGCTAAGAAATTGAAGATTTCCTACACCGGTGTGTACTACTCCCTTCAGAGGACAGCACAAACAGGCTCTAACAGGTACTATTTAATGAAGATGCCAGTTGGGGACCTGTGAGGCGTCTGTTTCTCAAACTAGAGACTCTAATGTACTTATCTTCTTGCTCAGTTGTGCAACGCGGCCTCCCACTTCTTTTTCTACTCTGGTTAGAGCCTGTTTGTGCTGTCCTCTGAAGGGAGTAGTACACACCGGTGTAGGAAATCTTCAATTTCTTAGCAATTTCTCGCATGGAATAGCCTTCATTTCTAAGAACAAGAATAGACTGTCGAGTTTCAGATGAAAGTTCTCTTTTTCTGGTCATTTTGAGCGTTTAATTGACCCCACAAATGTGATGCTCCAGAAACTCAATCTGCTCAAAGAAGTGCCCATCCAACCAATCCAACTTGTGGGAGCTGCTTCTGGAAGCGTGGGGTGCAATTTCTCCAGATTACCTCAACAAATTAACAGCTAGAATGCCAAAGGTCTGCAATGCTGTAATTGCTGCAAATGGATGATTCTTTGACGAAAGCAAAGTTTGATGTAAAAAAAATCTTATTTCAAATACAAATCATTATTTCTAACCTTGTCAATGTCTTGACTCTATTTTCTATTCATTTCACAACATATGGTGGTGAATAAGTGTGACTTTTCATGGAAAACACAAAATTGTTTGGGTGATCCCAAACTTTTGAACGGTAGTGTATATGTAAAACATGTATTGAGTATTTTTATTATTATTGTTATTATTTTTAATATGAGTAGATCATTTTGACCTGGTCATTTTAAAAGTAGCTCACGAGTCAAAAAATTGTGGGCACCCCTGATTTAGCCCATGCTAAAGAGTCAATCTTATATCACAAGGGAATCCCATGGCAAAAGCAAAGTAACAGCAAATGTGACGTGACCATGGGCAGCTTCGACGGGGCAGAGACTTGTGAGTTAGTGGGCTTGTACTTGTTGTCCCAACTACGGGTCCTAGACATCAACGTGGGGCTATATAGAGACGACGGGCTGGCAGTCTGCAACAAACCGACAAGAGATGTCAAGAGAATAAAAAAGAAAATGTGTAGTATATTTACAAACAATGGACTAAAAATGTCAATTGAGGCGAACAAAAACCAGACTGACTTCCTCGACACCTCATTAGACCTTAGAAATGGTACAAACAGGCCATACATGAAGCCCAACAATATACTGCAATACATCCACAGAGGAAGCAGCCATCCGCCGTCTATCTGGAAAAATACCCCAGTGAGCATAAACAAGAGACTCTCATGTTCATCATCCAGCGAGGCCATCTTTAACGAAGCACCCCCCCCCCAATACCAGGAAGCCTTACAAACATGTGGATATGATTTCAGACTTAAGTACAACCCACCACCAACTAGCGACAGCCAGCAACAACAACAAAAACGCAGCAGAAGGCGGAGCATCACCAGGTATAATCCTCCTAAAGCGACACCGTGTGGCCTCTAATGTTGGAAAACTATTTTTCAAGCTTTTGGATGAGTGCTTTGCCCCAGACCACCAACTGAGAAACATATTCAACAGAAACACAGTCAAAATGAGCTACAGCTGCAGGCCAGATGTTCAGCAGGTTATTTCCTCCCACAACACAAGCATCATGACCAAGACACACACCCCCTCACCACCACCCAACACCTCCAACTGCAACTGCCGTGTTAAGGCAACGTGTCCTCTAGAAGGAACATGCCAGATAGAGGGAGTCATCTACCAGGCATCGGTGACAAGAGAAGACACTGCAATGTGGACCCGTGAGTGGGATTAACAGAGGACCCTTTTAAAATTAGGTTTAACGCCAATATGAGTAGCTTCAGGAATGAACATGCAAGAAATGCAGCGGCCTTAAGCCGCCACATGTGGTCATTGGTAGACAAGAATACCAGTTATTCGGTCGCATGGAAAACCCTTGCAAAGAGTAGGGCACATTCAGTTTGGGGTAAAAGATGTGACCTGTGCTTGGCAGAAAAGTATTTTATTGTTTGCAGACCTGATATGTCCACCTTGAACAGTAGAAACGAATTGGCCACCAGACGTAGACACCGAAAACACATCTCCTTTGTAACTACAAGTAAAACGTCTAACCCCCCCCCCCCCATTGGATGATACACATATGACATTTATTAGAGTTTTCTTAAATATGTTTTTTAATATTGTAACGATCATGGATGAATAGGCTCGCTTAGCCCTTGGCTAACGGGTCGGACCCTTTAGTCGACTGGTTAACGTTGTCACCCGTGGTGCAGGAAATACCGGCTGCGGCGGTTCCCGGGCTGCCCCTCTAATTCGTTACATTGGTGTCAGAAGTGGGATGCGCGCGGATTAGGGGGGCAGCCCGGGAACCGCCGCGGCCGGGACACGAACCTGTATTTCCCGCAACGCGGGTGACAACGTTAACCAGTCGACTAAAGGGTCCGACCCGTTAGCCAAGGGCTAAGCGAGCCTATTCATCCGTGATGGTTACAATATTTTAACTGCCTGTCCTTCCAACTGTGCCCCAACACCACCCCAATATATAATTCACATAAGTTACCTTGTTCTATTTCTAATGTAGGCCATTTCAACAGTGCCCTGGCCCCTAAATGCTTTTCAAATAAAACCCCAGTCCCTTAACCCATTGGTTGTAATGTTTTCTACCCCTCCATTGGTTGCTGTGCATCGTAAGTACCTACCCCATTGGTTGTTATAGTTTGAATGTTTTCTCCTCTGATTGGTTGCTGTCCAACCGAAATTACGGGTGTAACGCTGGGCAACGTAAACTGTATTATTCTTTGTTGGACAACATTAGTAGCTGAGGAGTGCACAACGCACGAAACAGGCCTGTACTGCAATGTATTAAAACGTTTTTCCTGTATCCATGTATCCTCATTAGTTGAGCACTTTTAACACCATTGACGGTTTCGGAAAAAAACGCTAGATAGATACGATAGAACAGAATGATATGCTGCATGATAGAAGACAATGATATGCTGCATGATAGAAGACAATGATATGCTGCATGATAGAACAGAATGATATGCTGCATGATAGAAGACAATGATATGCTGCATGATAGAAGACAATGATGTGCTGCATGATAGAACAGAATGATATGCTGCATGATAGAACAGAATGACGTGCTGCATGATAGAACAGAATGATACACTACATGACAGAACAGAATGATATGCTGCATGATAGAACAGAATGATACACTACATGATAGAACAAAATGATATGCTGCATGATAGAACACAATGATACACATGACAGAATAGAATGATATGCTGCATGACAGAACAGAATGATATGCTACATGATAGAACAGAATGATATGCTACATGACAGAACAGAATGATATGCTGCATGATAGAACAGAATGATATGCTACATGACAGAACAGAATGATATGCTACATGATAGAACAGAATGATATGCTACATGACAGAACAGAATGATATGCTACATGATAGAACAGAATGATATGCTACATGATAGAACAGAATGATATGCTACATGATAGAACAGAATGATATGCTGCATGATAGAACAGAATGATATGCTACATGATAGAACAGAATGATATGCTACATGATAGAACAGAATGATATGCTACATGATAGAACAGAATGATATGCTACATGATAGAACAGAATGATATGCTACATGACAGAACAGAATGATATGCTACATGATAGAACAGAATGATATGCTACATGATAGAACAGAATGATATGCTACATGACAGAACAGAATGATATGCTGCATGATAGAACAGAATGATATGCTACATGACAGAACAGAATGATATGCTGCATGATAGAACAGAATGATATGCTACATGATAGAACAGAATGATGCGCTACATGATAGAACAGAATGATGTGCTGCATGATAGACCAGAATGATATGCTGCATGATAGAACAGAATGATGTGCTACATGACAGAACAGAATGATATGCTACATGATAGAACAGAATGATATGCTGCATGATAGAACAGAATGATATGCTACATGATAGAACAGAATGACATGCTACATGATAGAACAGAATGATATGCTACATGACAGAACAGAATGATATGCTACATGATAGAACAGAATGATATGCTACATGACAGAACAGAATGATATGCTGCATGATAGAACAGAATGATATGCTGCATGATAGAAGAGAATGATATGCTGCATGATAGAAGAGAATGATATGCTACATGATAGAAGAGAATGATATGCTGCGTGATAGAAGAGAATGATATGCTGCATGATAGAAGAGAATGATATGCTACATGATAGAAGAGAATGATGTGCTACATGATAGAAGAGAATGATACGCTACATGATAGAACAGAATGATATGCTGCATGATAGAACAGAATGATATGCTGCGTGATAGAACAGAATGATATGCTGCATGATAGAACAGAATGATGTGCTACATGATAGAACAGAATGATATAGTACATGATAGAAGAGAATGATGTGCTGCATGATAGAAGAGAATGATGTGCTGCATGATAGAACAGAATGATGTGCTACATGATAGAAGAGAATGATATGCTGCATGATAGAACAGAATGATGTGCTACATGATAGAAGAGAATGATATGCTACATGATAGAACAGAATGATATAGTACATGATAGAAGAGAATGATGTGCTGCATGATAGAAGAGAATGATGTGCTGCATGATAGAACAGAATGATATACTACATGATAGAAGAGAATGATATGCCTCATGATAGAACAGAATGATATGCTGCATGATAGAAGACAATGATATGCTGCATGATAGAAGAGAATGATGTGCTGCATGATAGAACAGAATGATGTGCTGCATGATAGAAGAGAATGATATGCTGCATGATAGAACAGAATGATATGCTGCATGATAGAAGAGAATGATATGCTGCATGATAGAAGAGAATGATATGCTGCATGATAGAAGAGAATGATATGCTGCATGATAGAAGAGAATGATATGCTACATGATAGAAGAGAATGATACGCTACATGATAGAACAGAATGATATAGTACATTATAGAAGAGAATGATATGCTGCATGATAGAACAGAATGATATGCTGCATGATAGAAGAGAATGATATGCTGCATGATAGAAGAGAATGATATGCTGCATGATAGAAGAGAATGATATGCTGCATGATAGAAGAGAATGATATGCTACATGATAGAAGAGAATGATACGCTACATGATAGAACAGAATGATATAGTACATTATAGAAGAGAATGATATGCTACATGATAGAACAGAATGATATAGTACATGATAGAACAGAATGATATGCTACATGATAGAACAGAATGATGTGCTGCATGATAGAACAGAATGATATGCCTCATGATAGAACAGAATGATATGCTGCATGATAGAACAGAATGATACGCTACATGATAGAACAGAATGATATGCTGCATGATAGAACAGAATGATATAGTACATGATAGAACAGAATGATATGCTACATGATGGAACAGAATGATGTGCTGCATGATAGAAGAGAATGATATGCTACATGATAGAAGAGAATGACATGCTACATGATAGAACAGAATATGCTACATGATAGAACAGAATGATATGCTACATGATAGAAGAGAATGATATGCTACATGATAGAACAGAATGATGTGCTACATGATAGAAGACAATGATATGGTGCATGATAGAACAGAATGATGTGCTGCATGATAGAACAGAATGATGTGCTACATGATAGAAGACAATGATATGCTGCATGATAGAACAGAATGATATGCTGCATGATAGAAGACAATGATATGCTGCATGATAGAACAGAATGATATGCTGCATGATAGAACAGAATGATATGCTACATGATAGAAGAGAATGATATGCTACATGATAGAACAGAATGATATGCTACATGATAGAACAGAATGATATGCTACATGATAGAACAGAATGACATGCTACATGATAGAACAGAATGATATGCTACATGATAGAACAGAATGATATGCTACATGATAGAACAGAATGATATGCTACATGACAGAACAGAATGATATGTTACATGACAGAACAGAATGATATGCTACATGATAGAACAGAATGATATGCTACATGACAGAACAGAATGATATGCTACATGATAGAACAGAATGATATGCTACATGACAGAACAGAATGATATGCTGCATGATAGAACAGAATGATATGCTGCATGATAGAAGAGAATGATATGCTGCATGATAGAAGAGAATGATATGCTGTATGATAGAAGAGAATGATATGCTACATGATAGAAGAGAATGATACGCTACATGATAGAACAGAATGATATAGTACATTATAGAAGAGAATGATATGCTACATGATAGAACAGAATGATATGCTACATGATAGATGAGAATGATATGCTGCGTGATAGAACAGAATGATATAGTACATTATAGAAGAGAATGATATGCTACATGATAGAACAGAATGATATGCTGCATGATAGAAGAGAATGATATGCTGTATGATAGAAGAGAATGATATGCTACATGATAGAAGAGAATGATACGCTACATGATAGAACAGAATGATATAGTACATTATAGAAGAGAATGATATGCTACATGATAGAACAGAATGATATGCTACATGATAGAACAGAATGATATGCTGCGTGATAGAACAGAATGATATGCTGCATGATAGAACAGAATGATGTGCTACATGATAGAACAGAATGATATAGTACATGATAGAAGAGAATGATGTGCTGCATGATAGAAGAGAATGATGTGCTGCATGATAGAACAGAATGATGTGCTACATGATAGAACAGAATGATATGCTGCATGATAGAACAGAATGATGTGCTACATGATAGAAGAGAATGATATGCTACATGATAGAACAGAATGATATAGTACATGATAGAAGAGAATGATGTGCTGCATGATAGAAGAGAATGATGTGCTGCATGATAGAACAGAATGATGTGCTACATGATAGAACAGAATGATGTGCTGCATGATAGAACAGAATGATATGCTGCATGATAGAAGAGAATGATGTGCTGCATGATAGAAGAGAATGATGTGCTGCATGATAGAAGAGAATGATATGCTGCATGATAGAACAGAATGATATGCTGCATGATAGAAGAGAATGATATGCTGCATGATAGAAGAGAATGATATGCTGCATGATAGAAGAGGATGATATGCTACATGATAGAAGAGAATGATACGCTACATGATAGAACAGAATGATATAGTACATTATAGAAGAGAATGATATGCTACATGATAGAACAGAATGATATGCTACATGATAGATGAGAATGATATAGTACATGATAGAAGAGAATGATATGCTACATGATAGAAGAGAATGATATGCTGCGTGATAGAAGAGAATGATATGCTGCATGATAGAAGAGAATGATATGCTACATGATAGAAGAGAATGATATGCTACATGATAGAAGAGAATGATACGCTACATGATAGAACAGAATGATATGCTACATGATAGAACAGAATGATGTGCTGCATGATAGAACAGAATGATATGCTACATGATAGAGGAGAATGATATGCTACATGATAGAAGCGAATGATATGCTACATGATAGAACAGAATATGCTACATGATAGAACAGAATGATGTGCTGCATGATAGAAGAGAATGATGTGCTGCATGATAGAACAGAATGATATGCTACATGATAGAAGAGAATGATGTGCTACATGATAGAAGACAATGATATGGTGCATGATAGAACAGAATGATGTGCTGCATGATAGAACAGAATGATGTGCTACATGATAGAAGACAATGATATGCTGCATGATAGAACAGAATGATATGCTGCATGATAGAAGACAATGATATGCTGCATGATAGAACAGAATGATATGCTGCATGATAGAACAGAATGATATGCTACATGATAGAAGAGAATGATATGCTGCATGATAGAACAGAATGATATGCTACATCAGCGGTCGGGAACCTATGGCTCGCGAGCCATATATGGCTCTTCCGGTAACGGCATATGGCTCCCAGACAATTTTGAGTTGAAAATTTTTTTTTTTCAAAAAAATCAGTTTGGAACTGATTTTAAAATACTTGTGATATTTCTTAATAATACTGTGTCATTTTAAAGTAAACAGAAATTAGTTTTGAAGATAAATTTCACGGGTCACGGGTCACCCGTGGGTCGGGTCGGGAACCAATGGCTCGCGAGCATGTCCGGGTCATTGTAAAGGTGAAGAAATCAATTTTATCAGATAGCCAACTAGTTTATCCGCTTCAACCCTTGTAACGGAAAAGATGGCGAAAAGAAAAAAAGACAATGATTACCGTGCATTCCAGGCTGCGTGGACAGAGGAATTTGCATTTGTGGAGAGAGCAGGATCTGCGGTATGTCTAATATGCAATGATAAAATTGCATCGATGAAACGGTCAAATATAAAGCGGCACTTCGATACGCACCATGCTTCATTTGCATGGAAATATCCAGCGGGGGACAGCAGGAAAAGGGCATGCGAGGAGCTACAGCGGAGAGTGCAGACGAGTCAGCAGCAACTACGTGTGTGGACCAAGCAAGGTGACGGGAATTCCGCTAGCTTTGCGGGGGCTTTGGCAATAGTAAGGAATGGAAAGTCATTCACAGATGGCGAGTATGCCAAAACATTCATGCTTGATGTGGCCAATGAACTGTTTGATGACTTCCCAAATAAAGACAAGATAATCAAACGAATAAAAGACATGCCCCTGTCAGCAAGAACTGTGCACGATCGTAGCATCATGATGGCAAATCAAGTCGAGGAAACACAAATGAAGGACATAAACGCCGGGACATACTTTTCTCTCGCGTTAGATGAGTCAACAGACGTTAGCCATCTATCTCAGTGCAGTATCATTGCCAGGTATGCTGCAGGTGACACACTGCGTGAGGAAAGCTTGGCTGTTTTGCCAATGAAAGGGACAACAAGAGGAGAGGATTTATTCATGTCTTTCATGGAGTTTGCTAAAGAAAAAAAACTACCGATGGATAAACTTATTTCTGTCTGTACTGATGGTGCACCCTGTATGTTGGGGAAGAACAAAGGATTTGTAGCGCTTCTCCGTGAACATGAAAAGAGAGCCATCCTAAGTTTTCATTGCATCCTGCACCAGGAGGCGCTTTGCGCTCAGACGTGTGGCCAGGAGCTTGGCGAGGTGATGTCTCTGGTCATTCGAGTGGTCAACTTTATTGTTGCCCGAGCTTTAAATGATCGCCAGTTTAAAGCTCTGTTAGAAGAAGTTGGGAATCATTATCCCGGTCTGCTTTTACACAGCAACGTGCGTTGGTTGTCAAGGGGGAAGGTGCTCAGCCGTTTTGCAGATTGCCTGAGTGAAATCCGGACTTTTCTTGAAATGAAAGGCGTCAAGCATCCTGAGCTAGACAACACTGACTGGCTCCTGCAGTTTCACTATCTCGTGGACATAACTGGCCATCTGAACCAGCTCAATGTGAAAATGCAAGGTATTGGAAATACAATCTCATCCCTTCAACAAGCAGTGTTTGCATTTGAAAGCAAGCTGGAAGTCTTTCTCAGGGACATTGAAACAGGTCGTCTTCTGCACTTTGAAAGACTGCAACAATTTAGAGATGCATGCTTAGCAAGTGACTCCACTCAACATCTGGATCTCCAGCAGCTAGCTGGCTTTACGTTCAATCTCCTGCGGTCATTCAAAGCACGTTTTGGAGAATTTCGTGCGCGCACTGGTCTTTTCAAGTTCATCACTCATCCACATGAGTGTGCAGTGGACAAAATCGACCTGACATGCATCCCCGGGGTCTCTATCGGAGACTTTGAGCTGGAAGTTGCTGACCTGAAGGCATCAGACATGTGGATGAGTAAGTTCAAGTCACTTAATGGAGAGTTGGAAAGTCTTGCGCGACAGCGAGCAGAGCTGGCGAGGGAACACAAGTGGACAGAAATTAAAAATCTTCAACCTGAAGACCAGCTGATTCTTAAAACTTGGAACGAGCTTCCTGTGACATACCACACAATGCAGCGTGTGAGTATTGCCGTATTGACCATGTTTGGCTCTACATATGCATGTGAACAGTCTTTCTCGCATATGAGGAACATTAAGACCAACCTACGCTCACGTTTAACTGATGGAAGCCTCAACGCCTGCATGAAGCTCAACCTCACCACGTATGAACCAGACTACAAGGCCATCAGCAAAACCATGCAGCACCAGAAGTCGCATTAAAAGTAAGACATATTTAATTTATTATACGTTAAAAATACTATATGGCTCTCAATGAAATATATTTAGAAATATTTGGCTTTTATGGCTCTCCCAGTCAAAAAGGTTCCCGACCCCTGTGCTACATGATAGAAGAGAATGCAGAATAACGCTGCCAGAAAAGTGCTTAGCTAAGCATGCACAACGAAACGTGTCCCAACTGAAACGACTGCCAATAAATACTGCAACAGTTTTTATCACACAATTGTTTTGCAACACATTGTGTCAAACATGTCCCGAATTAAACAAGTTGGTAAGCACAGCAGAAATAACGGCCATTATAGAAGAGACGAGCAGTATGTAGACAGGAAAACTTAACGTGTCTGGTGGTCTTTAGAGGTCTATAGGCTTGGGCCTACCTCATTTGAAGAGAAGCTCACATCGACGACTTTCTGGGATGCAGACAGGTTAATCACCATGTCACTGAGGTCCGGTGGTTTTTGGATGAAGGCCCGGTCAGTAGACAGCACAGCCAGGGCGTTCAGCCTATCCTGTCCTTTGGGAAGGAGGAAGGAGGAAGGAGGGAACACGTTATTTGTCAGTGTACTTACTGAGTGTACCGAGTGTACTGAGTTAAGTGTACTGAAGCACCTGTCTGACTGTGCAGCTGTCATGGGGGCTGTGATGGATATTTGTGTTAATTTCATGTTTCAGAAAAAGTGCTCCGAGGATTGTTCTCAGATTGTTCCCTCAACACCATCACGCACTGGCTTACACATGCCACGTCGGGTGTGTCCTCAGCCTCCACAGCCACAAATGGCGCCTGCGATATTTCATCCATAAACAGCTAACACACAATCAAGCAACTCAGCTTCCGACAAACTGTGCCATTTGGACTAAACGTGGCTATATCTTTGGTCGTGGCTCCAAGACAGTGGTCCTACGTCGCACTGTGAGACAGGTTCAAAGATGGCCCTTATCACGGACTTGCGACCGAGGACAAGCTAGGACAAAAGTCTGAAAGTGTCGGAAATTTAGGACGACCGTCTCGCAATGTGACTGCTGCTACGACCCACTACTAACCAACCAATAGAAATGCAGCAGGAAATGATGCGCTGATAACGTGACGCAGAATCTTTGCTGGCGCTAAACACAAACAAATAGGCTGTTAGCATCTGTGACCCAAATGCGATGGATTCAACAAAGCAAGCTAATACGAGCAACACAGCGAGCTGCGGCGACTACTGAAAGGACTCGATTCCTGCTTGGCGCCATGTTGCTCTACCAGCGGTGTGGATTGGTGACGTCATGCGGAGCGCACGCTGATGACGTTGTTATGGACTTGCGTGGTAGCCTGCGATTCAGTAGGCGTTATCGTGCAGTCTACATACATCAAACTTGATGTCGTAACCAAGTTTATTAGACCCATATCGCACAGTGTGGCTTGCAACAAACTTATGGGACTGATAAAATCGCAGTCTGTAGGAGAAGTGCACTTGGCAACCTGTGTTTGACAGGTGATCGGCTAACTGGCTGTCCAAAAAAGAGAACTGGTCAACGAGGTCCAGAAACACGCTCCGCTGGAGTGAAGTTGCAGAGCCAGCTCATGTGGCCCACAAAATTTAACACAGTCCACAATCCGTGATGATGAACGCCTGTTTTTCTTTATGTTACGTTTGGATGTGTGTTGTGTAAGCAGTGTATGTATAAGTAAGTAAGTATAAGTAAGCAAGTAAAGCACAGAGCACAGTAGTGTTCATAACATTGGTGCCACCTACTGGCGTATGCATAGAACACAACATATCCCCCCTTTACGTAAAGATAATACTATGCCATTAACAGAACCTAGCATAGCTGGCGATAGAATTAATAGTTAGGAACAAGTGCATAACCCGAAGCACTCGAAAGTATCATCAGCATTCAATGCCATAAAGCGTTATCGGTAGGAATGAGAATAGTAATAAAAAGAAGCATACTGTTGACATTCTAAAACATCATTGGTAACTGTTAGGAATGGAATAATAAAAATGGAGCATCATATCGTTTAACACTAAGCATCAATAGAAATTTGTGGAATGATTCACGCTCAATGTCCAAGCAACAATGAACATTTTCAAAAGGCTACATAAAGCAACACGAATATGGTTGTAAAAAAGTATGTAACAAGTATGTATGAAAAGGTATGAGAATGTATGAATGTATAAAAGCCATATGGACGTGTATATGAATGGTGTGTGTAGACTAGTGTAAGTGTAACTGTAATTGAGCGCATGCTTAAGTCACATGTCTTGAGTCCAAGTGGGCGGTCGTCTGACACGTGCAGGGGTCGTGCGAGTGTTCATGGCTTCAGTGTTGTCCTGTTCAGGGACGGAGAAGTAGTGACTCGGTAGATCCGCGATGAGCTCGTGCACGTGTCGGGCAAAGTAAGCGCATGACCTTTAGCTAGACTGGATGCATGCCATTTCTTACCGTCAGCCAATAGACACGTGCATGGGCCAATTTTCTTTCTAATCTGCAACGGCTGAGTGTATTGTGGGTGTGCCTTAGGAACATGTGTAGGCTTTCTTACGCGCACTCTGTCCCCCTCTTTGAAAACAGGCAATCGTGCGCCACTTCAGTAGTCAGTGTAGGATTTAATTTCCCCTGATGAAAGGACTCTCTCTGACGAGGCGCATCGGAGTTCGTGATCGTCAGTGGTGGGGCGAGAGCGTTGAGGTGTGTGCGCATTTTCCTGTCATGTAGCAGCTCGAACGGAGACACTCCGATGGTGGCATGTGGTCAAGTAGCACGGGACACTCGTAGGAAGTCTGTGACTGTAGTCTTCCACGGCTTCTCTTGCAGGACAGCGGACTGGATGCATGACTCGAGTACACGGTGAAAGCGTCCAGCTGCTCCATTTGCAGCTGGACAGTACACTGAAGTGCGGACGTGCAGTATGTCGCGGTCTTTTAAGAACGCAGCGAATTCCGCGGACGAGAACTGACATCCATTGTCAGACACGATGGTACGTGGATTACCTAATCTACCAAATACGGATGGAAGAAAAGCAATGAAGTTTGCAGCAGTAGCGGAGGCCACTTACTGTGTCGGTCAGTCAGTGCGAGTGCAAAGCGGCAGTCCTAAGCAGCAGTCTCGAAAGGACCAACCATGTCAATGCCAAGCTTTTGCCGTGGCTCTGACGGAAACTGTGTGGCATATTGCAGAGAATAGTCAACTGGTCATGTGACTATGTGTTGTGAAGCACGCACAGCGCACAGGAAGCATGCGCAGGGTACAGCATGGCCAGAGAGGCTGATGTAGATGAACCAGGTGCTTGAATAAAGTTTGTTGTTAACTACACCAGCGAGCAGTATCGTTATGTCAACAAGAAATAACACATGGTACCAGGAGTACACGAACTCGCCTTTGACTCGCTGGTTGTGAAACGAAAGACGACAGAACAACGACTGCTGTTATGCTAGCTAGCAAAACGTGAGGCTGGAGCTAACGTTCGCTGCTAACGTCACCGCGCCTGTGAAGAAGTGCAAGAAGCTACGTAGCAACCGGGTTGCACAGTGGGACAGCGCGCTCAGATACTAACATGGACTTGTATGAGCCTCGGCAGATGACTGATTGTGAGAAAATGGAGCAGCTAACCCCCACCGAGCTGAAATTGACCGGGAATGTTGAAGAACAATGGAAACGCTCTATCTGACTGCGATAGGGGCAACAGAGTAGAATGACGAGCAGAAGATTGCGCGCCTTCTAACGGGCGTGGGAACCGAGGCCATAGACGTCTTCAACAGCTTTCAGCTGACAGCAGATGAACAAAAGGACTACAATGGGGTAATAAGGAGATTTGAGCAAGTCTGCACACCAAAAAGAAATGAAACATATGAGAGATATGTATTCAAAAGTCGAAATCAAACAGAATCAGAGTCAGTAGAAGAATTTGTGACGGACTTGAAATTGAAGTGTCAGTCATGCAGACTGGCAGACTCTCTAACCAGAGACAGAATCGTGATGGGCGTTAGAGATAAAGGCCTGAGAGAGAAATTGCTGGGAGATGTCGATTTGACACTGGAAAGGGCAATACAGATATGCCAAGCCAGGGAAATAATTCAACAGTGTCTGAAATCTATGGATAGTGGCACAATGGGCAAGACTGAGTGCAAAGTTGAGACAGTAGTGAACTGAAAAATCGACAAGCAAGCCAGACCAGCGCGGAAGGGAGATGCCGACAGGGAGCAACAACTATGCTAATGTGGCAACTGCGGAGGAGAGCACCGGCCTCGACAGCGTCCAGCATTTGGGAAGGAATTATGAATGTCGACTCTGCGGGTTGAGGAACCACTTCGCACGTGTATGCAGACAATGGAGACCAAGAGAAAAGAAGGTGAACCAGATAAACCAGGCCCAAGGTTCAGACGATGATGATAGAGAGGGACTCTTTGTGGGATCGGTGGAATTAAGAGGGCCAGATGACGAGGAATGGATTGAAACACGTGAACGGGGCTGACATTGAATTCAAAGTGGACACTGGAGCCCAGGCAAACATCATACCTGAGACTGAACTGCTGAATCTACAGGTAAAACTGTCGATAGATACAAATACTAAAATGAGACTGAGGGCATATGATGGAGAAATCATACCTCACATAGGGAAATGTAAAATGATGTTGAAAGATGTTAACAAAACACATTAACTAGAATTTGTCATTGTCAAGGGCAAGAAAGCATCTATCCTAGGATTAAAAGCAAGCACCTTACTAGGACTGGTAAAAAGAGTACACAAAGTAAACAAAGAGGGAATTTTGTATAATATTGAGGATGAATATGCTGATGTATTTCACGGGATAGGACAACTTGGGGTAATGTATAAGATACAGCTAGAGGAAGATTACAAACCAGTGATTCGCGCACCTCGGAAAGTACCACTAGCCCTAAGAGATAAACTCAAGGCTGAGTTACAGCGACTAGAAACACTAGATATTATTGAAAAGGTTGAAGAGCCCACAGAATGGGTCCACTCGTTGGTAATAGTAGAGAGACAAGATAAGCACCTACGACTGTGCATAGACCCAAAAGAATTAAACAGATATGTAAAAAGAGAACAATTCCAGCTTCCGACCAGTGGAGAGATTTTTGGAGATTTAGCAGGGGCAAAATACTTTCCCAAATTAGATGCCTCCTCTGGGTTTTAGCAAGTGTGTCTAGACAAGGAAAGCACTAGGATTTGCACTTTCAACACTCCTTTTGGGCGTTACTTCTTTAAGAGACTGCCTTTTGGCCTGATCTCCACCCCTGAAGTCTTTCACAGGACTATACAACAACTCTTTGAGAGAGTGCCAGGCACAAAAGTCTATATAGATGATGTATTGATTTCCGGCTCTACCATTGAAGAATATGATGCAAGGCTAGAGCAAGCATTAGAAGCTGCCCAATCACATGGATTGAAACTAAACGCAAAAAAATGTGAATTCAGAAAAACTAAAATCACTTACTTAGGCGAGGAGCTAACAGCTGAAGGTGTCCAGATAAGTCAGAGCAGAGTGACAGCCATCAAGAACATGCCGCCACCTACAGACAAAGAGGGTGTACAACACTTCCTAGGCATGGTAAACTATGTAGGCAAATGTGTGCCTAATCTAACTGCACACACTGCACAAACGAGAAGCTTGTTATGCAACACCACTGATTGGTGTTGGAATAGTAATTACAAAAAAGAGTTTGAGGAACTCACAACTAATCATGGAAGCCCCAGTCCTGTGGTTTTATGATGAAAAACGCAAAACTAAAAATTCGGCAGTCAGGTTTAAGAGCACTGTTGCTACAGCAGTACGGCAACCGACAGAGACCTGTAGCATATGCTTCTAGAGCCCTTACAGCAGCAGAATGTACCTATGCGCAGATAGAAAAAGAGGCCCTTGCTGTCATATGCATGTGAGACGTTCCATGTATTTATATATGGTAAAACAGTGTGGGCAGAGACCGATCATAAACCTCTAGTCAGCATTGCCAAGAAAGGCCTGGTGAACACACAACCCAAGGTCAAAGACTATTTTTGAGCATGCAAAAATATGACCTAGTGCTAGAGTACAGCCCAGGCAAAGAACTGCTAGTGGCAGACACCCTTTCCTGGGCATATGACAGTACTGAACCAACTGTCAAGTATGAACAAAATGAAACTGTGCATGTGAAACTAGTCAGAAAGAGCTGCCCAGTCTCAGATGAAATGTGGGGAAAAAAAGTCTCAAGCTACTGCTGTTGATGAGCTCCTACAAAAGACAATGAAAGGCATAAAATGTGGTTGGCCAGTAAATTCATTCCCTGCACTGTATTGCAATTTCATAGATGAGTTGTTTGTCATAGATGGAGTCTTATTCAGAGGTTCTAGAATAGTGCTCCCAGAAGTGTTACGGAAAGACATACTAAAAAGAATACATGAGGGCCATTTGGGGATGGACAAATGCAAAAGGCTGGCAAAAGCAGCTCTATACTGGCCCAAGATGAGCAGTACAATAGAGGACACAGTCAGAACATGCGAAACCTGTTTAAAATACAGAAATAAACAGCACAAAGAGCTAATGTGGGTTGAAGAAAATGAAAAGCTGACACCGTGGAGTAAAGTTGGGATAGATCTCTTTACACTGTATGGCAAGGACTATGTGATACTAATGGACTATTATTCTCACTACCCAGAGATGGCAATATTGAAGGACACCACCGCCAGCACTGTGATGACACACATCAAGTCTTTCTTCGCACACCATGGATAACCCAATACAGTACGGACAGACAACAGACCTCAGTTTAGTTGTTAAGCCTTCAGAAACTTTGCTGGGGAATACAGATTTAAGCATGTCACATCTTGTCCCTTATACCTGCAGTCTAACGGGCTGGTAGAGAATGGAGTTAAAATAGTCAAACTGCTGATCAAGAAAGCAGTGGACTCAGACTCTGATTCTTATCTTGCTCTGTTAAACTACGGAGCCGCACCACTGAAAGAGGGACCGTCACCCGCAGAACTGTTGTTCAACAGAAAACTTAAAACAAGGCTACCAGTGTTTATAGAAGCAGACCAGGGTAGCGACAAGGTGTTTCATGCCAAAATGAAAAACAAGTGTGATCAAAAAAGGTACTATGACAGAGGGGCAAGAGCACTGAGCACTCGCTCTCCAAAAGACAGAGTTGAGATGCATGATGGGAAAAGTTGGAACATTGAGGCACGTGTAGTGAAAGGTGTGGCACCAAGGTTTAGGATGTCATCACACCTGAAGGGGTCACCTTATGGTGGAATTTTTAAGAAGTCAGACCCCAGTTTCTTAATGAACAGATCAGAAAGGTTTATTTCGAGATAGAAAAGACATACATTTACCTCTGGCCAGGGAGACAGGAGAAAGAGAGAGCTTTTGTGCTCCAACACTGGTATTTATCAGTTCACAACAAAAGGGTCAGGCAAAGGTGTGACAATTACAATGGAGGAAGGGGAGGGCTCAGTGTGGAAACCATGGGAGTTGTAGTTTTCTTTAAGGAGCAGCTTAGGTTGAGCTAGTGGGAAACTTGCACTGACATTGATAAAACAATAAATTCCATGACAACCTATAGGAGAAATAGGTGACATTTACTATATGTGCCACAGTTGGAGCCAGAGGAGACACGGGAGGGTGAGGATACTCCTCAAACACACAATGCTACATTACCAAGTACGACTGAGATAGGTGTAGAGACAACACCAGTACATACTCCAAAACCAGCTGAGCCACATAGGACTGGTAGAACAGTAAAAGCTCCACAGAGGTTGACTGAACAAATGTAAAGGGTTTTGCTGAAAGGGCATGCACTGCTGGATATAAAATTGCTAATACATGTTCATGGATGTCTGTGAATGTTCTCATTCATCCAGGTCATAGCTATCCAAAGGAATACAACATTGCCAAACATATAGCCAACATCTTGACCCCTTTAGTGGGCGGAACACCTCACCATATCCAAAACTCCATTGACTTTGTGAACAAGGTTCAAGGCGTAAAACTGGAACCGAATGAAACCATGGTATCCTACGACGTAACCTCGTTATTCACCTGCATCCCAACCATGGAGGCTTTGGAAACTGTGAGGCAACGTTTGCTATGTGACAACACCCTCCACGATAGGACCAACCTCAGCCCAGACTAGATTTGCCAACTACTGGACCTTTGCCTGAACACTACATATTTCCAATACAGGGGCCAGTTTTACAGACAGAAACACAGCTGTGCAATGGGCTCACCGGTATCGCCCATTGTGGCCAACTTATATATGGAAGAGGTAGAACACAGGGCCCTGAACTCCTTCAGAGGAACACCTCCGAGCCACTGGTTCAGATATGTGGACGACACATGGGTCAAAATCCAAACACAAGAGGTGCAAGCGTTTACCAAACACATCAACTCAGTGGACAAGAACATTAAGTTCACAAGGGAAGACGTAAAGAACAACAGTTTGCCCTTCTTGGACTGTGACGTCCACATTGGGGAAGACAGGAGCCTCCACATTGGGGTTTTCAGGAAACCTACACACACAGACCAATATCTACTTTTCGACTCACACCACCCTCTGGAACACAAACTGAGCGTCATCAGAACTCTGCAACACAGAGCTGACTATGTGCCCAGCAGCACTCAGGCCCAATGAGAAAAACACAAACACCTGAGGGGAGCTTTAAAAACCTGCGGCTACCCCAGTTGGACCGTTGTGAAAACTGCAACACGTTCCAAAAAGACCAACCAGGTGAGCGACGAGGAGAAAAGGAACAGAAGGAATAGCACAGTCATCCCGTATGTTTCTGGGGTCTCCGAGAAACTCGGGGGAATTTTCAACAAACACCGCATCCCGGCATACTTCAAACCCAGCAACACACTCCGACAAAGACTGGTTCATCCCAAAGACCGTGTACCACACACCCGGAAAAGGAATCTGGTGTATGCTGTACAATGCAATGAGGATTGCACTGACCTATACATAGGAGAAACCAAACAACCACTACACAAACGGATGGCCCAACACAGAAGGCCAAACTCCTCAGGGCAAGACTCAGCAGTCTATCTACACCTAAAGGAGAAGACACACTCCTTCGAGGACAGCAACATACACATTTTGGACACAGAAGATAGATGGTTTGAAAGAGGGGTGAAGGAAGCCATCTATGTGAAACTGGAAAAACCATCCCTCAACAGAGGAGGAGGTCTGCGACACCACCTATCTCCCACTTACAATGCTGTCCTTTCATCTCTACCCAGGAGACTCAAGAAGCCTAGCCTCCAAGAACAACAGTCGCTCACTAACGGCTCCAACCACTCTCATGACCACTGAACAATGAAGTCGAAACTAACACCCCCAACGACCGTCGCTGCTAAACATCGGAACACAAAAGAGCCATGGACATCAATAGCTCTGATAACGACTCCAAAGAGGCTAAATATCTGAGTCTCATCAGCAGCCAGTCAGACTAGCTTGGTCTAGAGTCAGAAAGGCACGAACTGAGGAAGCCTCTTGGATGAGAGGCGAAACGTCTTAATGGATATATACCAAGTCCAGTTGCACTTGTTCATGGGTGTTCTTGTACAATACCTGTAATGGTCATTAATGGTTACTGAAATCTATATATGTTACTCTGTAAAGGAAACTTGATGAGGAAGATGTGGCATATTGCAGAGAATATGTGTTGTGTTATGTTGTGAAGCACACACAGCGTGCAGGGCGCATGCGCGGGGTACAAGCATGGCCAGAGAGTCTGATGTAAGCGAATCGGAGGCTTGAATAAAGGTTGTTGTTAACTACACCAGCGAGCCGTATCGTTATACCAACAAGAAAGAACAAACTGTACGGGTTGTAACGGCGCAGCAGAGGGAGCAGCAGTCGTGTCTGAAGACTGGCACCAGAGGCAACTCTTAATCTGTGTGTTCACCAGGTCATCCATACCTGGCCCCAAGTAGACTTCGCGGAGGCGTTGTTTAGTTCTCACGATGCCTTGGTGGCCTTCATAAGCCAGCCCAACCAAGGTGTGAGGCAGTGAGACAGGAACGATGAGTCCTACGCCTCGGAAAACAATCGTCTTGCAAAGGCAGTTCAACACGCAGACGAAAGTATGGACGTAGGACTGTACTTAGAGCAGCAGAGGAAGGAGGCCACCCATCCGTGACTTGTGAGCGTGAAGCTCTCAGTTCAGGGCAGGAAGCAGAGGCAGCAGCGAACTCATCCGGAGAGACGGCAGACAGGCCAGCAGCGCAGAGCAAAGCTACAAACTCCGGTTCAGCTTCCACACCCGTCAGTGGCAGCAGGCAGAGGCAGGCGGGGGAGACGGTCAGCGGTGTTGTTTTCGGACCCAGGCGAGTAAGCGACATCGTAATGTCCATACAAGCAGAGAGTCTGAACTTCAGCCAAGTCAATTTCGTGCACAGGGCGTGTCCGCGTAGACCGACACACTCGCGCAAAATGTGGTCTTTTTGCGACGCTTACATTGGGGGCAGGATGGATCGTTTGCAAGATCAGATCCGCAACGGTAGCAGGTCCGGCTAGATGTAGGACGAGAAGAAACAGCAGCAGCAGCAGCAGCAGGGCGAGACAGAGCAGGACGAGGAGGAGCAGCCAGCGATGCAGACGGAGGCTTGGGCGGTTTGCGGCGGCGGCATGCAGCGCGATGTGCAGACACAGCTTGCACGGGCGTGGAGCGCCCACCAGCAGCTTGCTCAGCAACGGCCTCCACCTGCGTTGCGGTTGTAATGGCTCTTTGCAACGTTAAGTCTGGTTCTAGGAGCAGTCTCTGTCGTACGCGATGGGTTAAAACGTTTTCCACCAACTGATGTCGTGGCGCTGATCTGGAGTCCACGAATCAACACGTAGATGCCAAGTCTCTTAATGCTGCAACGCACTGTATGTAGCACCGATTCGTTGGGAGCTTGAGCGCGCTTTCTTAAGGCATGGCGCCCATCCACTATGTGAGCGCGCTTTCTTAAGGCATGGCGCCCATCCACTATGTGAGCGCGCTTTCTTAAGGCATGGCGCCCATCCACTATGTGAGCGCGCTTTCTTAAGGCATGGCGCCCATCCACTATGTGAGCGCGCTTTCTTAAGGCATGGCGCCCAGCCACTATGTGAGCGCGCTTTCTTAAGGCATGGCGCCCATCCACTATGTGAGCGCGCTTTCTTAAGGCATGGCGCCCATCCACTATGTGAGCGCGCTTTCTTAAGGCATGGCGCCCAGCCACTATGTGAGCGCGCTTTCTTAAGGCATGGCGTCCAGCCACTATGTGAGCGCGCTTTCTTAAGGCATGGCGCTCAGCCACTATGTTCCGACGCGGAGTAAAATGTGCTTCTGAAGCTTTTACAGCAACCTACCTTGGTCCGACCTCGGTCCGGCAGTGTATAGAGAGTCTCTGGCCCTCCGTCCTCAGGCCGCGTAGTAACGCTCGTTTCCGAGTATCCGGCCAGTCGTCTGCGTTCGTTGCAACCACTTGCAGATAGTTGCGGAACATTTCCAGCCACGTGTTGAATGGCAGCGGAGGCTCGCCAGGGCACGGCCAAAACGGTGTCGAAAAAGGTGTAACTGCAGCCATCTTCGGCAGAGTGCGGACAGAACTCGTCGCGAATTGGTTATGTTTGGATGTGTGTTGCGTAAGCAGTGTATGTATTAGTAAGTACGTAAGTAAGTAACGCACAGTAGCAATGGTCAAGCGTTTCTTATTGCCTTCTTCTCTTCTGACCAACGCTACACGCAACAGGGCATTCGTAACACTGGTGCCACCTACTGGCGTAAACACAGAACACAACACTTTACCAGCTCGTTGTGTCCGTGTAGAAATGCGAATTCGGGGGGCCAGCTGGGGAACCGCCACAGCCGGGACCCGAACCCGGATCTCTCGCACTACGGGCGACAACGTTAACCAGTCGACTATAGGGTCCGAGCCATTAGCCGAGGGCTAGTGAGTCTGCGTATCCGTGCACGTTACACCCTCATAAGGTGACAGACGATGTCAACTGTACCCAGCATTGATCGCTTTACGCTACTTCCAATGGGACTTGTGCTACATTCATGTTTCCTAATTTGGGCGGGTAAACATTTCAAGTCCACAATTCGGTGTTGGGTCTAAGCCGTGTCTCCCCCAAAAAGCCGTGTCTCCCCCAAAAAGCTAGCATGGGAAACAGAGAAGTGAATTCTTAGCTACGCTAGCCGCTAACCCGTCCTTTCGTTGAAACCAAGTAACACAAAACTTACAAGTTTGTCGTTTGTCCTTTTGTGTTATTTGAATGTCGTTTGGACTATGTGTCCCGAGTCTCTTCACTTCCAGTTTTTCCTCCAAACACGTTGACGAAAATGGATGACTGACATCTCGGAGTGGATGGCGACACACCACCTGAAGCTCAATCTGGACAAGACAGAGCTGATGTTCCTCCCGGGGAAAGGTTGCCCACACCGAGACCTGGCCATCACCATGACAACACCGTGGTGACGCCAACTCGGACTGTGAGGAATCTGGGTGTGATCCTGGACGACCAACTGTCGTTTGCTGCAAACATTGCATCGGTTGCTCGCTCATGCAGATTTCTCCTCTATAACATGAGGAGGATTTGCCCATTCCTCACCAACGAGACGGCACAGGTGCTCATCCAGGCTCTGGTCATGTCCCAGCTGGACTACGGCAACTCCCTCCTTGCTGGCGCCCCGGCATCGGCCATCAGACCTCTGGAGCTTGTTCAGAAAGCTGCAGCTCGTCTGGTGTTCAACCACCCTAACTTCACCCACACAGCTCCCCTTCTCATGTCCCTACACTGGCTCCCAGTAGCTGCTCGCATCCAGTTTAAGACTCTGGTGCTAGTCTACAGGGCAGTGAAAGGAACAGCTCCTTCCTATCTCCAGGCCATGGTCAAGCCCTACACCCCCACCTGACCACTTCACTCTGCTGCCTCGGGACGCCTGGTTGCCCCGTCGCTCAGAGGCCCCCGCTGCCGATCGACCCGGTCCCGGCTCTGTTCTGTCCTGGCCCCACAGTGGTGGAATGAACTCCCCACTGATGTCAGGACAGCGGAGTCGCTGCCCATCTTTCGGTGCAGGTTGAAAACTCACCTCTTCAAGAACTACTACCCTGTTACTTTTCGTAGCACTTATTGTATTCACGCATTTAAAAAAAATCTCTTTCTTGCGCTTTTACTTTAGCACTGGTTTTGCTCTTAGATGCTTGTTTAGAGAGAAGATGCACTTATGACCTCTGATAACTAGTAGTTCTCCAGATTTCCTACGTTAAATGCACTTATTGTAAGTCGCTTTTGATAAAGGCGTCGGCTAAATGACTGTAATGTCTTGTCATGTAATGTAATGAAACGTATCTGTCAATAAACGTTGTGTCTAGGTGAACTGATTCAACCTTCTTTGACTTCCCTTTAACTCTTGCTGGTACCCTTCTGTCGCAAATCACTCCTACCAATCTTCTCCACCCTGCCTGCACTCTCTTCACCCCCCCCCCCGTTACTTTGGACAGTTGACCCCAAGTATTTAAACTCATACACCTTCATCACCTCCACTCCTTGCATCCTCACCATCCCACTGTCCTCCCTCTCATTCACACATAGGTATTCTGTCTTGCTCCTACTGACTTTCATTCTTTTTCTCTCCAGTGCATACCTCCACCTCTCCAGGTTCTCCTCCACCTGCACCCTACTCTCACTACAGATCACAATGTCATCTGCAAACATCATAGTCCCCAGAGACTCCTGTCTGATGTTGTATTTTATTCTCTTAACGACACATCTTTGTCTTATTTAATTAACTTTGCTTTTTAGTTGTCTCGGTGTGCGTTAGTCTCTAGATCCATTTTTTTACATCCTGTGTTTTCTCGATCACTTGTAAAGCACATTGAATTGCATGTGATCTGTGTGAAAGGTGCTATATAAATTAAGTTCGATTGTTGACCACCAAGCTCGCTACACATCTTGGTATGCATTTGGAAATGAGTTTATTCCTTTTCAGTAATTCTCCATTTTATTTTCATCCAGAACAAAACACACAGCAGCGCCCATAAAAGCAGTAACAGAGCCTGAAGCTCACGAGAAGCAAATGGATGACATTAGGAAGAATTACTGATGAAACTACTGATATCCCCATATGAGAAGCAGTCTCACGTGGTTCTCTTTGTCTTTCTGCTGGCCATCTCATGCATATCGAATACATTTGAGGTGGTTTTTGAAGAAGTGCAGCTGCAGTTTGAGCTCCTGATCTTTGGCTGCCGGTTGTCTGAAGGAGTTGTAGCGATTGTGGTCCTTGTCTTTTCTGGACGAGGCTTTGGGCTGGTGGCCGATGGACACATGACTACAGGTGGCAACGAGCAATGAGCCCAGACCATCCATAAAAAACTCTAAAGAGAGAGAGAGAGAGAGAGAGATTAGAGAGTGAGAGATGTTGGAGGTTAGAGAGAGCAAGAGAGAGAGGGTGTGTGTGTGTGTGTGTGTGTGTGTGTGTATGTATGTACCAGAGTGTGCTACTCTCTGCAGCTTGGGATCAAATCCCACCCTCCGCACGGCGTCCGTACGAGCCAGGAAGAAGTTGACGACCCCGCTGGCCAGAGAGCATTGTGGGAAATTGGGGAGTGGGTTGAACTTGCCCTTGGACTTCCTGTCCAGACAGCCACCATCTACTCCCTCCTCATAGAGAAGAGAGAAGAAGAACTGATTTCCTGTGACGGACGCCCCCACCTCAGAGAGAGCAAGTGTGTGAGAGTGAGACAGAGAGACACAGACACAGAATTTAATTTAAAAATCTCCCTTTAACAACTTCTAATAGGTGTATAAGAATTCAATGGCAGACCAAAACGAAGAAAACAAATTTGAGAAAGAAAAAAAAAGGATTAGAATGCAACAAATAAATACAATAGTCATTCTAGTGACACTCAAAATGGGAAAAAAAGTCTCTCTCATCTCGTCATTGACAAAACTCCCCCACAGCCCATGCGAGGCTAAAAGCCTCGAGCCTCCCCACCATCTTGGGGTAGACATGCTCAACCCTGAGCCGAGTTGCCACCAGTTCTTTCAAGACCTGCACTGGATATGTGGACTCCACACCTTACATTTTATTTTTTCAGTTTAGCCCGGCAGCCAGTTCAGCCACCTATATATAGAGTACACAAAGAGACAACACATTTCTTCCTGACAGAGTATTTGGGACTAAAAGAAAACCTAAATAAAACCTACTTGACTTGAAAAATAAGTGGGGCACATAATGCGCCACAGCTTGTGACTGTTGGGAACTGAAGAATGGCGGCTAATGAAGCCGATGAGCTTGAAGAAGCTAAAGACCCAGCTGAAGAAGCTAAAGACCCAGCTGAAGAAGCTAAAGACCCAGCTCTTTCTCGAACACCTCCACATCTGATGGTATTAATAAAAAAAATAAGAATCCGCTTCTATGCACTGTCTGTTAACACCGATGTCCTATCAGACTTGTGTTGTATCAACTCTCAGATGTACGTCGCTTTGGATAAAAGCGTCTAAAAAAAGTAATGAAAAATTGACATCGTGGCTGATTTGCTTCAGATTCCATTTTCAAGATAACTAGCACGAACCTGTCCGCACCCACGGCGCACATGATGCGAGTTGCGAGCGCATCCTGCTAAGTGTCTCTCTCAGGTTGTCCATGAGTGAGTGACCACAATCTGCGATGCATAGCCCACGATGGCTTTGTGCGGTGCCGTGGGAAAAAAGAAATATCTGAAAGGGAGAGACTAAAACCTAAGCTGGAAGGGCTCACACAGCAGGCAAGAGCTTTGTGAGGCACTTTACCAAAGCCGAAGGTGATCGATTGTTTCATCAGAAAAGAATGAAGGATGAATTTTGTTTTCAAGGAACTGGTGCATTCTATGTTAACTATCTATAGTTGTGTGTTGTGTGTGAACCCAGCCACTGAGGATGCACAAGCCAGTGCATCCTTAGTGCCGGTCCCAAGCCCGGACAAATGGGGAGGGTTGCGTCAGGAAGGGCATCCGGCGTAAAATCTTTGCCAAATCAAATATGCGGATCATAAATAAGACTTACATACCGGATCGGTCGAGGCCCGGGTTACCAACGACCGCCACCGGTACTGTTAACCAGCAGGGTGTCGGTGGAAACTATGCTACTGTTGGGCGAAGGAGAAGGAGAGGGGGAAAGCATGTCCAGAGGCAGCTAGAGAAGAGGAAGGGTAGGCATGTGGAGGTGAGAGTTGGAACTTTGAATGTTGGCACTATGACTGGTAAATGGAGAGAGCTGGCTGACATGATGGAGAGAAGAAAGGTAGGCATACTGTATGTGCAAGAGACCAGGTGGAAGGGGAGTAAGGCCAGGAGTATCGGAGGTGGGTTCAAACTCTTCTACCATAGTGTGAATGGGAGGAGTAATGGGGTAGGGGTCATTCTGAAGGAAGAGTATGTCAAGAGCGTGCTGGAGGTGAAGAGAGTGTCAGACAGAGTGATGAGTATGAAGCTGGAAATTGAAGGTTTATTGCTGAATGTTATCAGTACATATGCCCCGCAAGTTGGGTGTGAGATGGATGAAAAAGAAGAATTCTGGAGTGAGTTGGACGACATGGTGGAGAGGGTACCCAAGGAGGAGAGAGTGGTGATTGGAGCGGACTTCAATGGACATGTTGGTGAAGGGAACAGAGGTGATGAGGAGGTGATGGGAAAGGTATGGAGTCAAGAAGAGAAATGTGGAAGGACAGATGGTGGTGGATTTTGTGAAAAGGATGGAAATGGCTGTGGTGAATACATATTTCAAGAAGAGGGAGGAACACAGGGTGACATACAAGAGTGGAGGAAAGTGCACACAGGTGGACTATATCTTATGTAGAAGGCGCCATCTAAAAGGGATTGGAGACTGCAAGGTGGTGACAGGGGAGAACGTAGCTAGACAGCATGGGATGGTGGTCTGTAGGATAACTTTGGAGACCAAGAAGAGGAAGCGAGTGAAGACACAGCCGAAGATCAAATGGTGGAAGTTGAAGAAGGAAGACTGTTGTGTGGAGTTCAGGCAGGAGTTAACAGGCACTGGGTGGTAGTGAAGAGTTACTAGATGGCTGGGCAACCACTGCAGAAATAGTGAGGGAGACAGCTAGGAAGGTACTTGGTATGTCATCAGGACAGAAATAGGAAGACAAGGGGACTTGGTGGTGGAATGAGGAAGTACAGCAAAGTATACAGAGGAAGAGGTTGGCAAAGAAGAAGTGAGATGAAGAGAGATGAAGAAAGTAGACAGGAGTACAAGGAGATGCAGCGTAAAGCAAAGAGAGGTGGCAAAGGCAAAGGAAAAGGCGTATGGTGAGTTGTATGACAGATTAGACACTAAGGAAGGAGAAAAAGACTTGTACCGATTGGCTAGACAGAGGGACCAAGCTGCAAAGGATGTGCAGCAAGTTAGGGCGATCAAGGATAGAGATGGAAATGTGCTGACAAGCGAGGAGAGTGTGCTAAGAAGGTGGAAGGAGTACTTTGAGGGGCTGATGAATGAAGAAAATGAGAGAGAGAGAAGGTTGGATGATGTAGGGATAGTGAATCAGGAAGTTCAGCGGATTAGCAAGGAGGAAGTGAGGGCAGCTATGAAGAGGATGAAGAGTGGAAAGGCAGTTGGTCCTGATGACATACCTGTGGAGGCATGGAGATGTTTAGGAGAGATGGCAGTGGAGTTTTTAACTAGATTGTTTAACACAATCTTGGAAAGTGAGAGGATGCTGAGGAGTGGAGAAGAAGCATACTGGTACCGATTTTCAAGAACAAGGGCGATGTGCAGAACTGTAACAACTACAGAGGTATAAAGTTGATCAGCCACAGCATGAGGATATGGGAAAGAGTAATAGAAGCTAGGTTAAGAGGGGGAGAGGTGATGATCAGCAGCAGCAGTGTGGTTTCATGCCATGAAAGAGCACCACAGATGTGATGTTTGCTTTGAGGATGTTGATTGAGAAGTATAGAGAAGGCCAGAAAGAGTTGCATTGTGTCTTTGTAGATTTAGAGAAAGCTTATGACAGAGTGCCGAAAGAGGAGGTCTGGTATTGTATGAGGAAGTCAGGAATTGCAGAGAAGTATGTAGGAGTGGTGCAGGATATGTATGAGGGCAGTGTGACAATGGTGAGGTGTGCAGTTGGAATGACAGATGGGTTCAAGGTGGAGGTGGGATTACATCAAGGATTGGCTCTGAGCCCTTTCTTGTTTGCAATGGTGATGGACAGGTTGACGGACAAGATCAGGCAGGAGTCTCCATGGACGATGATGTTTGCGGATGACATTGTGATGTGTAGTGAGAGTAGGGTGCAGGTTGAGGAGAGCCTGGAGAGGTGGAGGTATGCACTAGAGAGGTGGAGGTATGCACTGGAGAGAAGAGGAATAAAAGTCAGTAGGAGCAAGATGGAATACCTATGCGTGAATGAGAGGGAGGACAGTGGAATGGTCAGGATGCAAGGAGTAGAGGTGACGAATGTGTATGAGTTTAAATACTTTGGGTCAACTGTCCAAAGTATTGGGGAGTGCAGAAGAGAGGTGAAGAAGAGAGTGCAGGCAGGGTGGAGTGGGTGGAGAAGAGTGTCAGGAGTGATGTGTGACAGAAGGGTACCAGCAAGAGTTAAAGGGAAGGTTTACAAGATGGTAGTGAGACCAGCTATGTTGTATGGTTTGGAGACAGTGGCACTGATGAAAAGACAGGAGGCGGAGCTGGAGGTGGCAGAGATGAAGATGATAAGATTTTCACTGGGAGTGATGAAGAAGGACAGGATTAGGAACGAGTACATTAGAGGGACAGCTCAGGGTGGACGGTTTGGAGACAAAGCAAGAGAGACAAGATTAAGATGGTTTGGACATGTGTGGAGGAGAGATGCTGGGTATACTGGGAGAAGGATGCTGAATATGGAGCTGCCAGGGAAGAGGAGAAGAGGAAGGCCAAAGAGAAGGTTTATGGATGTGGTGAGGGAGGACATGCAGGTAGCTGGTGTGACAGAGGAAGATGCAGAGGACAGGAAGAGATGGAAACGGATGATCCGATGTGGCGCCCCCTAACGGGAGCAGCCGAATGTAATAGTAGTTAATGTTAATATTAACTTTTCTTACAATTTTATAGAAAATGTTCTATTCAATAAATTTTGTTTGTTCATACCACATTCTTTTCTGTACAGGTTTAGTTATCCTTAGACGGACAGATGGAGCAAACTGTTTTAAAGGAGGGAGGATTGTAGTGGGAGCACTGGGGTGTCAGGTATGACTGTGCTGCAATGGCAGATGGTTTACATAGCTCACAGATCAGGTAGGAGGGCCCTGTAGCAGAATTTTGCTCAGGGCGCCAGGGAGGTCAGGACAGGCTCATGGTTGTTTCACTGATTCATGCACCTTTACTGGTTCATACATACCATTCTCATCACTGGACTACAATCCTGACCAGATGAAACGACCTCTGCAGGGCCAACATTTACTTTATCATTATCATCCATAGTCTATCCATGGGCCATCTAATTCAGGGTCAGAGGGTGCTGAGTATATCCCAGCATGCATTACGTGAAAGGCAGGGAGACACTCTGGTCACCAGTCCATCACAGGTCCACCCACCCCCACACACAGACACCCCACACAAGTGCTAGACCATATAAAAAAGATGTTTGTTGAGATAGCCAGCCGGTGATTAGTAGCTACAACTCCAAGTTCTGATTGAAATACATGCAGTAGACATCTCACCACATCCAGCTCTGGGACTGCCTCCATCACCTCAACCAGCTTCTCAATCTTGGTTTCCTCTGTAAACAGGAAGTCATCGTCTACCCACAGTAAATACTTGGTGGTTACCTGGGAGACAGCCAGGTTCCTGCCAGCGAACCAGCCCTAAGGGAGGACAAAGCTCTCTTGACAACCATCTCCAAGTTCCCCCACCCACACACTTGGTCACATATTGATGTGTGTATGTATATCCGTCTGTGCATGCATCCATTAGTCAGTATATATTCATGTATTGGTGTGTGTGTACCTGTGCTGGAGGCATGGTGTAGTGCTTGATGTGTTCTCCAGAGATCTTCTCGACAACAAAGCTGTCGTCAGCGATGATGATCTCGATGTCGCTATAGAAACGGCGGATGCTGCTCACCAACATTTTCAACTCATCATAACGCAGGAAGGTCTTGGTGGTGATGGTCACCTGAGAGCTGATGTCTGATAGAGACAGACAGACATGTAGTTTGACTTGATTGTAGAATATTCGGACCAGCAGGAACACGTTTTTCAAGGTGCATCATGCCACTGTGTTAAATATAATGACATCATTCAAGAACATTCCTCCAACTACCGGACTGGTTTGGAAAAAACGCAACTGATCTCTTTCATTTGACATGACATGAGATAGCTTTCTGCTTGTTTTGCAAGAAATCTCAAAACTGGTTGAAATGACTGAGATTTCCTTCTGGTGGGAGAGGGACATTACACAAAAGCCTCTCAGACTCATTTGGTTCCTTTCAATACCACTTTTTATTTTCATCTTGGGAAAATGTACATAAATCATAAAACATCATTTAAGACCTTTTCTTAACCTGTAAGATCCTCTGGTTAATTTGGCTAACAGGTGTAGCGGTCTATTCCCTTGCCTACCAACACGGGGATCGCTGGTTCGAATCCCTGTGTTACCTCCGGCTTGGTTGGGCGTCGCTACAGACACAACTGGCCGTGTCTGTGGGTGGGAAGCCAGATGTGGGTATGTGTCCTGGTTGCCACACTAGTGCCTCCTCTGGTTGGTCGGGGGCGCCTGTCCGGAGGGGGAGGGGGAACTGCAGGGAATAGCGTGATCCTCCCACGCGCTATGTCCCCCTGGTGAAACTCCTCACTGTCAGGTGAAAAGAAGCGGCTGGTGACTCCACATGTATCAGAGGAGACATGTGGTAGTCTGCAGCCCTGCCTGGATTGGCAGAAGGGGTGGACCAGAGACCGGGACGACTCGGAAGAGTGGGGTAATTGGCCAAGTACAATTGGGGAGAAAAAAAGAAGTAGAAACATGTTCATGTATGGAACATGTTCATGTATTAAACATGTTCATGTATTAAACATGTTCATGCATAGAAAATGTTCATGTATTAAACATGTTCATGCATAGAACGTGTTCATGTATGGAACATGTTCATGTATTAAACATGTTCATGTATTAAACATGTTCATGCATAGAAAATGTTCATGTATTAAACATGTTCATGTATTAAACATGTTCATGCATAGAACATGTTCATGTATTAAACATGTTCATGCATAGAAAATGTTCATGTATTAAACATGTTCATGTATTAAACATGTTCATGCATAGAACATGTTCATGTATTAAACATGTTCATGCATAGAAAATGTTCATGTATTAAACATGTTCATGCATAGAACGTGTTCATGTATGGAACGTGTTCATGTATTAAACATGTTCATGCATAGAACATGTTCATGTATGGAACGTGTTCATGTATGGAACATGTTCATGTATGGAACGTGTTCATGTATGGAACATGTTCATGTATGGAACATGTTCATGTATTAAACATGTTCATGTATGGAACATGTTCATGTATGGAACATGTTCATGTATGGAACCTGTTCATGTATGGAACATGTTCATGTATGGAACATGTTCATGTATTAAACATGTTCATGCATAGAACATGTTCATGTATGGAACGTGTTCATGTATGGAACGTGTTCATGTATGGAACATGTTCATGCATGGAACATGTTCATGTATGGAACGTGTTCATGTATGGAACGTGTTCATGTATGGAACATGTTCATGTATTAAACATGTTCATGCATAGAAAATGTTCATGTATTAAACATGTTCATGTATTAAACATGTTCATGCATAGAAAATGTTCATGTATTAAACATGTTCATGTATTAAAATGTTCATGTATGTAACATGTTCATGTATTAAACATGTTCATGTATGGAACATGTTCATGTATGGAACATGTTCATGTATGGAACATGTTTATCAGTCCTCATGGACATATCATGTGTGTTGGTGAGACATTTTGAATGTAAAGTAAACAGAGTGTGTTTAAAAGGAAAACTACATTGGGGATCTTTAATGTGTGAATGAAACAGAACGGGTGGGTGGGATTTAGCGAGGGGAGAGGAGCTGATTTGACTGAAAGCCAATCACAGCCAGGCATTTTTAGAAGGATTTGGATATCGATGTGCTATTTGTTAACTTCTGTTTGGCAGAAGACCACACGTCCTTTCTCAATCTCACTTCCATTAACTTACTGAAACATCTTTGCTAGTGTACGCCCACAAGTACTGGGTCAGGAACTGATCCGGGTGCGTTACTACAAAGTTATTTTATTTGTCAGGAAGTGAAAAACGTGAAGGAGGTGGTTGCCGGGTGCTGCACTGCGGCTGCTCCCAGTGTGTTTACAGAGGATGGCTGAAATGCAGGGATTGAATTTCATCACATTTCTACACATGGGCTAAGTATTCTCTTCTTAACATTACTTTTATGAACACAAAAATAAAACTAAATATATTTGGGTGTATTTCTATAACAAAAATGTAAATGCAGGTAAATAGACCTTTAAGGATTTTATTAGTGACTCTGGGGGGCGCCAGAGAGCATGTCTTTGATCCCGTGGACCAAAAGTTGGAAAACTCCAAGGCCAAAAAAAAAAAACCTAAACGAGCAAAAGTGCTGAGTTTATTGTAATTGAAGTTGCTTGGTGGCACATTGATCTGCCGAATTCACTGACGAAGCGACGGACTGGATGGATGGATGGATGGTGGAAGAAAGGATGAGTGGATCATAATGGTTTGGAATAAAAGTGGTGAGTGATGAAATGTTTATCAGGTAACTAGAATTACTGAAGCAAAGCGAGTGCTGACACAGTGGAAACAGACGGCCTTACTTTTTCCAAGGTCGTAGAGGAGCGGAGGTGAGGGCTGCTGGATGACGATGGGGAAGACGGCCTCGTGACCCTCAAACAGGAAGTGAGCTAAAAACAAGAAGAGACGTCATTAAAACCTCTGCCTGGAGGTTTACAATAAAGAGACCAGAGTGTCCCGTGTTTTGTCAGCAACTCAGACACCTACAGGAGGCCATCTTCACTGTGTCCATTCCAGCCCCTTGCTGCTACACTTTACAGAGCATATCCAGCACAGTCCCAGTTTCTTTATAGACTCACGTCAGACTGGAAAACTAAAACGTTGACACACAGCCTTGGCCATTTTTTTCAATCACAACATTTAAGGATTTCCTTCAAAAATGCTACACCCACGTTTTGGAATAACTCTTCCTGAAATGTAGTTGATACTTGTTACAGCATGTGCTAAGTAATCTGTGGCTCGCCCAGTGGCAGTCTGCATCACAGACTGATGGGGAGTGTTGACATTTGGAAAGCCGTTCTTCATGTGAACATAAGCGGTACACAAGAGGTATGTAGGGACGCTGTAGGAGACTGGAGTAATTGGTCTGTACAGACCATCTGTTGAGAAGGTGGTACGGTGGTTCAGTGGTCAGCACTGTTGCCTCACAGCAAGAAGATCCTGGGTTTGAACCCCAGGCCATCCCAGGACCTTTCTGTGTGGAGTTTGCATGTTCTCCCGTGTCTGTGTGGGTTTCTTCCGGGTGCTCTGGTTTCCTCCCACCATCAAATACATGCGCTTAAGGTTAATACCCCTGCCTGTGCCCCTGAGCCAGGCAATGGAAAGAAGAACTGCAGTTGATCCCCAGGTCCTGCGCAATGGAAAATGTCATCAAGATGGTACTGCGGACGGTAGCCTCAGTTCTTTGCTCTCTTGTACTTTTTCTGTCTTTTTGTTTTGTTTTGTTAGTTTTCCAGCGGCCACTCACTGGACACACACAGCAGCAAAGAACGTTACGCCCCCAACTGTCCACTGGACAAACTGAACACACTTTTCTTTTTACCGACTTTAACTGAACGTTTTAATGAAAGTCTTGCCGAGCTTTTGGCTGATGCAGCTCTGTGTGGACTCTGACGAAGACGCTGAAGGGGTAAGTGAGCTGGAGCGCTCATTAAACTGCAATTTAGAACCGCACTCTCGTCAGTCCACCTGGCGAACGTCTGCTCTCTGGCCAAAAACATGGACGAACTGCGACTCCTAAACAGAAAAACTCAGACTTTTCCAGATCTGCCGCCGTGTCTCACTGAAACCTGGCATATCACGGACAGTACACTTCATCTGCCGCAGTTCCAACTCCTCCAGGCGGACTGTGATACGGAGCTATCGGGGAAAAAAAAAATGGGGTGGAGGCATATGCTTCAACCTAAATGAAGATTGGTGTACGGATGATGAAGAAATCCCGCAGCCCTTACTTAGAGACCTTCTTCACTGACTGTAAACCATTCTATTCATGAAGGGAATCGTCATCACGTATCCTGGTTGGTGTCTATATCCAGACACTAAAATCTGCAAAGCCTGTGGTTAAAACTGTGAGGAAATGGCCCAATGAGTCAAAACTGGAGCTCCAGGCCTGCCTCGACTGCACTGACTGGAGTGTTTTTGAGGCTGCATCTACAGACCAGGATGAACTTACTGACACTGTGACATCTTACATCAGCTTCTGTAAGGACATGTGTGTGCCCACCAAAACTTTCTGTACCTTCAACAACAGTAAGCCCTGGTTCACAGCTAAACTCAGGCAGCTTCATCAAGCCAAAGAGGAAGCCTACAGGAGTGGAGATAGGATCTAGTATAACAAAGCCAGGAATACACTCGCAAAGGAGATCGGCATAGGAAAAAGGTGCTGCTCTAAACAAGCTGATAAACAGTTTTTCTGCCAGTCTGGAGAGGTTTGAAAGACATTACCAACTACAGGAGACCATCCCTCCACACTGCAAGAACCATCAACTGGCTGACCATCTAAATGGGTTTGACTGCAGGTTTGAAAAGCAAACTTTCATACCGCCTCCTCCTCTCCAGCCGCAATACACAACCAACTGCACCCCTTGCTAGCCACTCTCCCCTCCCCACTGAACCCCCACCCACACTCAGGAACTGTGTTGAGGAGTGCACAGCTTTTCCAGAGACAGAAGACCAGAAAGGCACTGGGCCTGGATGGTGTGTCACCCTCCTGGTCTTAAAGTCTGGTCTGGCCAACTGGCCCCCATTTTCACATTGATATTCAACAGATCACTGGAGCTGTGTGAAGTCCCCTCCTGCTTCAAGAACTCCACTATCATCCTGGTCCCCAAGAAACCCCGTATCACAAGATTAAATGTCTCTAGGCTCGTTGTCCTCAAGTGTGTGGTCATGAAATCTTTTGACAGACAGGTGTTAACCCACCTGAAGGAAATCACAGGCCCCCTGTTTGACCCCCTGCAGTTTGCCTACTGAGCAAACAGGTCAGTGGATGATGCAGTCAACATGGGATTGCACTACATCTTCTAACACCTCGACTCCCCAGTGACACACACAAGGATCCTGTTTGTGGACTTCAGCTCAGCGTTCAACACCATCATCCCAGATATCCCCCAATCCAAACTCACCTGGCTCACTGGACCAGCCCTCATCTGCCAGTGGATTACAAACTTCCTGACAGACAGGAGGCAGCCGGTGAGGCTGGGGAAAATCACATCCAGCACCCGGACAATCAGCACTGGCGCCACCCAAGAATGTGTGCTCTCCCCCTACTCTTCTCCATCTATACAAATGACTCCACCTCAGGAGACCCGTCTGTTAAATTCCTGCAGTGTGCGGACGACACAACCATCCATTGGCCTAATCCAGGATGGTGACAAGTCTGCATATAGACAGGAGGTTGATCAGCTGGCCCTCTGGTGTGGCCATAACAATCTGGAGCTGAACATGCTCAAAAGTGTGGCGATGACAGTGGACTTCAGGAGGAGTCCCCCCAACACTGCCCCCCTCACCATACTCAACAGCTTGGTGTCTGTGGTGAAAACCTACATATTTCTGGGTTCCGCAATCTCCCAGGACCTAAGGTGGGCACCCAACATAGACATACTCATCAAAAAGGCCCACTAGAGGATGTACTTTCTCCACCAGCTCAAGTTCAACCTGCCTCAGGAACTACTGATTCAGTTCTACAATGAAATAATCCAGTCTGTCCTCTTCACATCCATCCCTGTCTGGTTTGGATCAGCCACCAGACAGGACAAGGACAGATTACAACGGACAGTTAGGTCTGCAAAGAAAATCATTGGTGCCAACCTGCCCTCCATTCAGGACTTATACACCTCCAGACTCAGGAAACAGACAGGCAACATCACTGCAGACCCATCACCCCCTGGTCACAACTGGTTCCAACTCCTCCCCTCTGGTAGGCACTACACAGCACTGTACCTCAAAACAACCAGATATAAAAAGTTTCTTTCCGTGGGCTGTTATTCAAATGAACACTTAACACTGTCAAATAAATCCATCCATGTTGTATATACTGTACTGTACATGTTGTATATACTGTACTGTACATTGTACGTATACTGGTACACTCTGGCATGTACATCTACCTCAGGCATGTATGCAAGTAACCTGCTAACGTATTTCAGCATCTCTGATATATTTTCTGCACCAATACAGTTTATCACCCCTTATTTCACCTGTAAAAGTCAATCCTTGTGTATCTATGTGAAGATTGTTGTGTTGTAGTGTTGTTACTCTACGTTAAATACACAGAGAGCCACAAAACCAGAGTCAAATTCCATGTAGTGCAAACCTACATGGCCTAAAAACACGATTCTGATTCTGAATCATGTTTATTATTCTTATTGTCTTTATTCTGATTCTGAAGACAGGAAGCTAAACAGAGGTGCTTTACCCAGGTCTCCGGTGTGGATGTGGTAGATGGTGCTGGTATAAGTGACTTTATCGAGCAGGTTATTAAGGTCCACCAGACTCATGGACTCCATGACAAGTCCACTCTCACCATTACCTGTTATAAATAAACAGAAGATACAAAATCAACTGTTACAAATAACCAGAAGATACAAATCAACTGTTATAAATAACCAGAAGATACAAACCAACTGTTATAAATAACCTGAAGATACAAAATCACCTGTTTCATATAACCAGAAGATACAAAATCACCTGTTTCAAATAACCAGAAGATACAAATCAACTGTTATAAATAACGAGAAGATACAAATCACCTGTTATGTATAACCAGAAGATACAAAATCAACTGTTATAAATAACCAGGGTCTGCGGTGGTGTAGCGGTCTAAGCATCGGCTTTGTGTTGATGCAGTTGCCCACTGGGGGTCAGGGTTCGCGTCCCAGTCTTGTCAGATCTGACTATGGCTGGACTCGATAAAGCAGCAATAACTGGCAACGCTGTCTTCGGGAGGGGGCGGAGTCGACTTGTGTTCGTCACATGAATGCGTCTCCGAGTGTGTCGGAAAAAGCAGTGGTTTGGCCTGGAGTCGCCTTGTCACGGAAGTGGGGAGGCGTCTCCTTTGAGACTGCCGGCCGGAGAGCTGCAGTTGGTGAACGCATGCAGTACGAGGGTGGGTGTTTGAACTAAAATAGGGATCGACTGGCCACTAAATTGGGAGAAAAAAGGGAAAATTCAGAAATAAATTTATAACCCCCCCCCCCCCCAAAAAAACAAATAACCAGAAGATACAAAATCACCTGTTATAAATAACCAGAAGATACAAAATCAACTGTTATAAATAACCACACGATACAAAATCAACTGTTACAAATAACCAGAAGATACATAACCAACTGTTATAGTCAAGTCAAGTCAAGTTTATTTATATAGCACATTTAAAACAACCACAGTTAAACCAAAGTGCTGCACAAGCTTAAAATACAATATTAAATAAGTGACACATATGAATATCAAAATATATTGTAGCGAATTCGGGGGACAGCCCGGGAGACCAATGCCATAGCCGGGATGCAAACCCGTGTCTCCCACTCCGCAAGCGACAACGTTAACCAGTTGACTAAAGGGTCCGACCCGTTAGTCAAGGGCCAACGTGTCTACTTATCCATGCACGTTACACTACCCCTCTCCTTCGGGAAGTGCGTCCCCGCGCTTCAGCATATCAGCTCCCTCACGCCTCTGGGCGCACGTGCTTCCGATGAACTTACGGTCTCACCATCCCACTTCTGACACCAATGTAGCGAATTCAGGGGGCAGCCTGGGAACCGCCACAGCCGGGACGTGAACCCGTGTCTCCCACTCCGCAAGCGACAACGTTAACCAGTCGACTAAAGGGTCAGACCCGTTAGTCAAGGACCAACGTGTCTACTTATCCATGCACGTTACAATATGTAAAGAAGATATAATAAAATAAAGAATATAAAACGTAAACAATAAAACACAAGAGTAAAAGTATATTTTCACAATAAAACCACGGTGTCAAGCTCAACTTGAATTGAATGCCAGCGAGAAGAGATAGGTCTTTAACCAAGATTTAAAAGTCTCTAGGGTCTGAGCAGATCTTATGTGTACTGGTAGATTGTTCCAGAGATCAGGGGCAGCCACTGCAAAGGCTCTGTCGCCCCTAATCTTAAGCCTGGATCTCGGAATATTGGAAGAGCATCTGGTTTGCTGACCTGAGTGCTCTGACTGGTGTATGATGATGTATTAGCTCAGATAAATAAGATGGTGCCAGCCCATTTAAAGACTTGAAAACAAGTAATAAAATCTTAAACTGGATCCCAAAACAGACAGGAAGCCAATGAAAGGAGGCCAGTACAGGCGTTATGTGATCACGTAGCTTCTTTCCTGTCAGAAGGCGAGCAGCTGCATTTTGTACAAGCTGCAGATGACGAAGCGACGACTGAGCTATGCCAACATACAATGAGTTACAATAATCCAAACGAGAGGTAATAAATGCATGAATTACCCTTTCAAGTTCATTTGGAGGGAGATAGGCATTTACTTTTCCCAGAAGTCGTAATTGAAAAAAACTTGTTTTGACTACTGAGCTTATTTGTTTATCAAAGTTAAAAGAGCTGTCAAACATCACAGCAAGATTCCTAACAGAAGAGTGACTGTAGGAAGCTAAAGGGCCAGGAGCGCTATCATAACCATCCAGAAGATCAGGTTGTCCATATACAATAATTTCAGTCTTATTTTGATTTAGTTTCATGAAATTTAACTCCATCCATGTTTTGACATCCTTTAAACAACTCAGCAAAGCCTGTATAGAATCTCTGCTGTTTGTTTTTATAGGCAGATAGATTTGCAAATCATCAGCAAAACAATGAAAAGACATATTATGTTTTTTAAAAATGGACCCCAAGGGCAGCATATACAATGAGAAGAGAATGGGACCCACAATGGAGCCTTGGGGGAACCCACAGTTAAGTGGGGCAGCAGCTGAAGAGAATTGGTCTATATGGACAGAAAAAGTTTCTATTTGACAGATAACACTTGAACCATTCTAGGGCAATACCTTTAATGCCTACACATAGCTCAAGACGTGATAAAAGAATACTATGGTCAAACGTGTCGAGGGCAGAAGTCAGGTCCAAAAGCACCAGAACAGCAGAGTTCCCAGAGTCCGCAGTTAAAAGAAGATCATTAAAAAATCTTAAAAGGGCTGTTTCAGTGCTGTGACGTGATTTGAAACAAAACTGGAACTTTTCACAAATGCCATTAATTTCTAGGTGCATTTGTAATTGTACATAAACTGCTTTCTCTAAGATTTTGAAAGAAAAGGCAGCTTAGAAATTGGCCTAAAATTAGAAAGAACAGAGGGATCAAGATTGCCCTTTTTGATGAGGGGCTGTACTACAGCATGTTTGAAAGCAACTAGAACACAGCCTGAGAGAGGAGAGGTGTTTATCAAATTTACAATGCAAGACCCAACAGTGGTAAAAACATCCTTTAACAGTCTGGGTGGAAAACTGTCAAGGGGGCAATGTGAAGGCCTCAAATGGTTAACTACCTCAGATATAAAGGAGAGGGACATGGGCTCAAACTGCTCTAAGACAGCTGGGCACATAGAATAAACAGCAGGATCTGAGGCCGAAGAAGACGGTGAGGCCCTAATAGCAGAGATCTTATCTGTAAAAACTTTAAGAAATTCTTCAGAGAGCGTGGGTGTTGGCACAATGCAAGGAGAATCAAATGGATTTATAAGAGAGTTAATAGTATTAAAAAGAACCTGAGGCCTATGACAATTGTTGGACACAAGGTTTGATAGAAACTGTGTTTTTGCAGATTATAAATAACCAGAAGATACAAAATCACCTGTTATGCATAACCAGATGATATAAAAATCACCTGTTATGTATAACCAGAAGATACAAAATCATCTGTTATGTATAACCAGATGATATAAAATCAACTGTTATAAATAACCAGAAGATACAAAATCAACTGTTACAAATAACCAGAGGATACAAAATCAACTGTTATAAATAACCAGATGATACAAAATCACCTGTTATACATAACCAGAAGATACAAAATCACCTGTTATAAATAACCAGAAGATACAAAATCACCTGTTATAAATAACCAGATGATACAACATCACCTGTTATTTAGAACCAGATGATATAAAATTAGCTGGTATTTAGAACCAGAAACAAGGAACCCCAGTGCCTCCTCCACCATTGTTTTTATGTGATAGTGGTGTCTGTACACCAGCCATTAGGAAGCAGCATCAACATGTCAAGCCAACGCCTGACACGCTATAGAGACAGGACATGGACATGTTTAAATACCAATGACTTCATGTCCATTCTGTTGACCTTTCATTTAAATGTGCCAGTAAAGCTGTTGAGCACTTTAATCTGCACAACATCTGAAAAACCTAGCTAAGAAAACCTCTTGTTGTCTGAAGCTCACTGGCAATTCTTTTTCTAAATTCAGTTTGAAGCCCGTGATTAAAAAAAGAGATTGACCTTCTTCGAGACAAACTATTCAGAAGGAATTAATGAACTGGCTGAATTTTGGTTAAAACCAATTAGAAAAGAAGTTACTTTAGTTTGTGCCCTCGCTCTGAGACAAGGGAACATCTGATGCCAGAGATGAAGAACCGGTTAGAAGAGCTTTGTCTTCTGGTTTTCATAAAGTGACTAGTAAATACAATATGACCAGTACATGTCATGATATGACTGGTACACAATGATTATTAAATCAAATCAAATCAAATTTATTTGTATAGCCCAATATCACAAATTACAAATTTGCCTCAGTGGGTTTAACAGCAACACAACATCCTGTCCTTAGACCCTCTCATCGGATAAGGAACAACTCCCTAAAAAAAAAACCCTTTAAAAGGGAGGAAAAACTAGGAAGAAACCTCAGGGAGAGCAGCAGAGGAGGGATCTCTCTCCCAAGACGGACAGCGTGCAATGGATGTTGTGTTTACGCAATTTACATAATAGAACATTGAAAGAGGATAACAGAATTATAATGGACAAAACATTTATGAAGAACATGATGCACAGGATGCCAAGCAGTGTCCACATGTCAACGGAGCAGTCCAGGACCCAAGCCACGCGACCAGCATCATCATGTAAAAAAAAGAAAACTTATGTGAGGAGAGGAAGAGCAGACAGCATCCAAATGGCGACCACCATCACCACGGAGACCTGGGAGGAGAACCGACTGCACATGCACACAAGAGAGACTCACATGACACCATTCACACAGAAAAAGAGAAAGGAGAAGATGTCATTCAGAGAGAGAGAAAAGAGAGAAGAGAACAGTTTGCAATAGTCATTAGCCATAATCTATACTCGATAATCTCGTCGGATAATCTCGTCGGCAGATTATTACACGTCATGTGACTGGTACACAATGATTATTACATGTCATGTGACTGGAAAATAACTCAGGCCTTCCCAAAACACACTCCTCTAAGTCCTCAACACATCATGCAGTGATCACAGCAGATATCTGCTGTCTTCACATCTCAACGTTTGTCTCATCTATTTGATTCCGTTTTGTTCACACTGCTGACCAAAAATATGGCAGCAACACACACACACACACACACACACACACACACACACACACACACACACACACACACACACAATCTTTTAACCTTAATTTTTCTGGAGAAAGTTTAACACCTCCACCAGGCTCTTCATCAGCCCTGTTCTGCTTCATGTTCCCCTCACCTGCACCTTTCCACCTGCACCTTCCCACCTGGAACCTTCCCACCTGCACCTTCCCACCTGGAACCTTCCCACCTGCAAGCTTCCCACCTGCACCTTCCCACCTGGAACCTTCCCACCTGCACCTTCCCACCTGGAACCTTCCCACCTGCACCTTCCCACCTGGAACCTTCCCACCTGCAAGCTTCCCACCAGCACCTTCCCACCTGGAACCTTCCCACCTGCACCTTCCCACCTGGAACCTTCCCACCAGCAAGCTTCCCACCTGGAACCTTCCCACCAGCAAGCTTCCCACCTGCACCTTCCCACCTGGAACCTTCCCACCTGCACCTTCCCACCTGGAACCTTCCCACCAGCACCTTCCCACCTGGAACCTTCCCACCAGCAAGCTTCCCACCTGGAACCTTCCCACCTGCACCTTCCCAGTACACATACACAGTTTGCAGACCAGTGTACCAGGGCTGCCCATAAGGTGGAGGGGGGGGGGGGGGTCTTTCTGAAAGCTAGGGGGCCCATGGCATTAATCATGTTCATCCTAAATATAAGCAATGATAATGGCAATACTTACCACTGAGTGTGAACTGACTAAAAAGATGTACTTTCCTCCTCAGCGACGAATAAAGTGTTCTGATTCTGAGTCTGGTTCTTTAAAGACATTATAAAGGACTAAGGGCCCAGTCAGAAAAAAGATGGCTGTCTAAGAGGCATGAAGCCATAAGGTAAAAAACTGCATTTTCTAGTAAGAACTGTGTGGCGCAGGTGTAGCTGATCTTTGTTGACCTTGATGTGATTACTTGTGTCAAAGAGTTCTTTTATGGTGTGTGTGTGTGTCTGTGTTTTTGCGTGTGCAGCCCCCATAACTGAGTAATTTTCTCTGTTTATGTGTTTAGTAGGAGAGAAAGAGCAGGCACATGCGTTGATACGAGTAAAGCAGATTTTGTGTGTGTGTGTGTGTGGGGGGGGGGCTTTTCAGGGCTCAGCCATTTCTGTGGGTAGGCCTGAGTGTACCCAGTATACCTCCCTTCAGCTCTCTCTGAATCTGAGCTAGCAGCGGCTGTTCCTCAATGATGAGAAGTTTAACCTGGACTATAGGCAAGGAACCAATTAATAATAATAATAATAATTACATTCATATAGCGCTTTGTGTTGAATACAGGGAATTAATACTCAACCAAGAAGATAAATGAGTAGCATAGTTCATCTTTCATGTATCTCAAAATGTATCTTTAAGCCAACTGGGTAGATTGTAGGCTAAATTAGCATGAAATATATTGTGACCAATCAGAGGCTTCCCCTTATTTACATAAAAATCAGTTACAGAAAAAGGATACAGAACAAAGGGGAATGAAATTCGAGAACTCACCAGTGTTAGATTTAGAAATAGTTTTTTTTTGTTATTTCTCTTACATTGGTTAAGCCATTCACTGTTCACAGCAAAATTAAGGGAGTGAACAGTGACATCTAGTGGTTAAAGTCCAAACTGTCCAAGAGGATTAAGGGCATTCAGGTAGCGTAGCGGTCTATTCTATTGCCTACCAACACAGTGATCGTTGGTTCGAATCCCTGTGTTACCTCCAGCTTGGTCGGGCGTCCCTACAGACACAATTGGCCGTGTCTGCGGGTGGGAAGCTGGATGTGGGTATGTGTCCTGGTCACTGCAATAGCGCCTCCTCTGGTCGTTTGGGACGCCTGTTCAGGGGGGAGGGGGAACTGGGGGGAATAGCGTGATCCTCCCACATGCTACATCCCCCTGGTGAAACTCCTCATTGTCAGGTGAAAAGAAGCGGCTGGTGACTCCACATGTATCGGAGGAGGCATGTGGTAGTCTGCAGCCCTCCCTGGATCAGCAGAGGGGGTGGAGCAGCGACCGGGGCGGCTCGGAAGAGTGGGGTAATTGGCTGGATAAAATTGGGGAGAAAGGGGGCGGGGTTAACAGCATATCAGCTGTTATATTTAAAATCTTCTTACGGTTTTTTTTTTAGATAAGTGTGTTTTGTGGAGTTAAACGAGGCTCGTCTCCTCTCTGAGCTCCTCTGTTCTGATTGGCTGCTGTCTAAATGAATGAGGCCAGTCTTCTGTTCTAACATGACATAACATGGCATCAGAAATGAATATCTGTTCACGAGTCTCTCAAGAAAGCCTAGTCAGAAAACACATCTGGACACATCTGGACATAAACCTTTAGTGTCGGGTCGCTGAAACTAAAGCAAGCATGCCTTTGCCAGCTCTCCTCTGAAGTGCTGTATATTTTCAAATAAACTTGTGTTTTTATGTGAATTCTCTGCATTATGACCAGCAGGTTGCTACAGAATCCAGGGGGCAGAATATATACAGCTAGGACACAAGAATATACACTTGAAGCTAGAACACAAGAATATACACTTCAAGCTAGGACACAAGAACAGGAAATTTAAGGAGAAATTCAGATTGGATTTGAAGAGTTAAACACTGTTTCTCTGAACCTCACCTTCGACCTTCACCCCTTCAGCTGCGTCCTGTGTGCTCAGCACGCCATGCGACACTTTCAGGAACACCTGGACAGCAGATACAAGCAGCAGGGTGAGCACGAGATCACAGTTTGAACAAGACCACTTCCCACCTTCACCTTTTTTTTTGGGGGGGGGGGGTTCCCCCCTTTTCTCCCCAATTGCACCCGGCCAATTACCCCACTCTTCCGAACCATACTGGTTGCTACTGCACCCCCTCTGCTGATCCAGGGAGGGCTGCAGACTACCACATGCCTCCTCCGATACATGTGGAGTCACCAGCTGCTTCTTTCCACCTGAAGGGAGGAGTTTTGCCAGGGGGACGTAGCCCATGGGAGGATCATGCTATTCCCCCCCAAGTCCCACCCCCCCCCCCAAATAGGTGCCCCGACCGACCAGAGGAGGCGCTAGTACAGCAACCAGGACACATACCCATATCTGGCTTTCCACTCGCAGACACGGCCGATTGTGTCTGTAGGGACGCCCGACCAAGCTGGAGGCAACACGGGGATTCGAACCGGCGATCCCCAACTTGGTAGGCAATGGAATAGACTGCCACGCCACCCAGATGCCACCACAATTTGAACTAGTGACCACTTCCCACCCTCATCTTTAACACCTCAAATCATTTCCCAGTGTCCACCTGATGCACCGCCACCTTCTGATCTTTAGTCTTGTCATGGTTTTTAAGATCAGTTTTCATCATCATCATCATGTTAGCGTAAGGAAAAGCAAGGTTTAAACATCTGCATGCTTGATGGAAACCAGAGTTTGCAGCTAGTGACAATCGTTTTAACGAATAAAACAGATCAAAATTTCTAATGTACAGACTGAAACACAGTAAAGCCACATTAAGAGACACTCTGATGTTAACAGTGAATCAAACGACTCTTTGTAATGTAAAAGGAGGGTCTGCACTGTCAATCACACTGGCAATCGACATATTAGTCGACAGTCTTCCTGAACCAGAGACAGGATGTCTTCATGGTCAGCTTGTTAAGCCGAACTGGTTTGGAAAAGAGAGGAGAAGAAGGGAGCTCTTTTCCAGACCAGGAAGCATCTTAACATAGAAATATGTCACATTAGCAGGTTCCAAGGCTAACGTGTTCCTGTTGACTCGTCTGTGGACACTGATAAGATGAAAAAACGGATGGTGAACACTATTTGTTCCATTTGGGCCAACGTAGACGAGGAAGGGAGGTGAGGAGCGACTAGCTGAGTGGTCTCTGAAACGCTACCACACGACATCTAGTGGTTGGAAATCCCTTAATGCAGGTTTAACAAAAACCAGACGTTTCTCCCATTGGTAAAAGACACCTGGTTGACATTCTACAAAAAACATACGTTTGGGGGCCCAAGAAACATATGAATCCTCCTGTCCCCATTTAATTTATAACTTTACATCTTGCTTTGTTTTATTCTCATTTCATCTTCCTCTGTCACACCAGCCACCTGCATGTCCTCTCTCACCACATCCATAAACCTCCTCTTTGGCCTTCCTCTTCTCCTCTTTCCTGGCAGCTCCATATTCAGCATTCTTCTCCCAATATACCCAGCATCTCTCCTCCACACAGGTCCAAACCATCTCAATCTTGTCTCTCTTGCTTTGTCTCCAAACTGTCCAACCTGGGCTGTCCCTCTAATATACTTGTTCCTAATCCTGTCCTTCTTCATCACTCCCAATGAAGATCTTATCTTCAACTCTGCCACCTCCAGCTCCGCCTCCTGTCTTTTCATCAGTGCCACTGTCTCCAAACCATACAACATAGCTGGTCTCACAACCATCTTGTAAACCTTCCCTTTAACTCTTGCTGGTACCCTTCTGTCACAAATAACTCCTGACACTCTTCTCCACCCACTCCACCCTGCCTGCACTCTCTTCTCCACCTCTCTTCCACACTCCCCGTTACTTTGGACAGTTGACCCCAAGTATTTAAACTCATATGCCTTCATCACCTCCACTCCTTGCATCTTCACCATAACACTGTCCTCTCTCTCATTCACACATAGGTATTCTGTCTTGCTCCTCCTGACTTTCATTCCTCTTCTCTCCAGTGCATACCTCCATCTCTGCAGGTTCTCCTCCACCTGCACCCTGCTCTCACTACAGATCACAATGTCATCTGCAAACATCATAGTCCACGGAGACTCCTTTCTGAACACAAATGATCCACATAAACACCTCAATCAGAATACAGGCCCAACCCGACTGAAATGTAAATCAGTTGCAGAGGGGTAGTTTAAACCTTTTCATAAACAAATCAAACGAAAACTGTACCATATAAACAATTCACCCAATTTCCCCTCGGGGATGAATAGAGGATCTGATTCTGATTCAGCCCGATTCCTTTCTGGCTGTGTCCTGCTCTACTGAGTCATTCCCAGTTGTCAGCTGACGGCTAGCTGATGATTCATTGTTTGTTGCTGTGCTTCCTTGCTTTTCACATTTTAACAACTTTTAATTGAATTTATGGTTTGCCTGTACTATTTTATGGATTTTATGCGATCATCGACTGTTGCACGAACTTGATCACACTTCAGTCTCTGACTTTGTAATGCTGGTGCTGTATGTTGTGAGAACCATGTGGACTCAACCCTCACCCAAGGCCGTGATCCACGGTTTTGTTTATACTTCCTCACTGAGCTTTTTGTCCAATTTCTGGAAATACAGCCCATTACTGTGAAGTTTAAGGAAATGCTGTTCTCATCAAGATGTCTGGGATCAGATACTATCTGAAAACAATGAGGTCACAGATGAAGAACTTCTGACGAACTCTGTCCAATGCGAAACTCCCTCCTTCCAACCTAACCATGGAGGAAAGGAAAGCCGTGACAGCCCTGAGCAAGGACGAAAACATCACTATCCTTCCAGCAGATAAGGGGAGATGCACGGTTATCCTCAACACAACAGACTACCATGCCAAGATCACGTCATTACTCAGCGACACCGACACCTATGAACCTCTTGAGACGCGATACTACTGGTGGTTACAAGAGGAGAATAATAGAGTACCTACAGAAACTACAGAAAGGAGGAACCATTGATCGGATACAATACCACCGTCTCTACCCACAAGATAACATTCCATGCATATATGGACCCCCTAAGATCCATAAAGATTGAACCCCCGTCAGGCCCATCGTCAGCAGCATAAACTCGGTCACGTACAACATTGCCAAACATATAGCCAGCATCTTGACCCCTTTAGTGGGCGAAACACCTCACCATATCCAAAACTCCATTGACTTCGTGGACAAGGTTCAAGGCGAAAAACTGGAACCGGATGAAACCATGATATCCTACGATGTGACCTCGTTATTCACCTGCATCCCAACCATGGAGGCTTTGGAAACTGTGAGGCAACGTTTGCTACGTGACAACACCCTCCACGATAGGACCAACCTCAGCCCAGACCAGATTTGCCAACTACTGGACCTTTGCCTGAACACTACATATTTCCAATACAGGGGCCAGTTTTACAGACAGAAACACAGCTGTGCAATGGGCTCACCAGTATCGCCCATTGTGGGCAACTTATATATGGAAGAGGTAGAACACAGGGCCCTGAACTCCTTCAGAGGAACACCTCCGAACCACTGGTTCAGATACTATGTGGACGACACATGGGTCAAAATCCAAACACAAGAGGTGCAAGCATTTACCAAACACATCAACTCAGTGGACAAGAACATTAAGTTCACAAGGGAAGATGTAAAGAACAACAGTTTGCCCTTCTTGGACTGTGACGTCCACATTGGGGAAGACAGGAGCCTCCACATTGGGGTTTACAGGAAACCTACACACACAGACCAATATCTACTTTTCAACTCACACCACCCTCTGGAACACAAACTGGGCATCATCAGAACTCTGCAACACAGAGCTGACAATGTGCCCAGCAGCACTCAGGCCCAACAAGAAGAACACAAACACCTGAGGGGAGCTTTAAAAACCTGTGGCTACCCCAGTTGGACCTTTGTGAAAACTGCAACACGTTCCAGAAAGACCAACCAGGTGAGCGACGAGGAGAAAAGGAACAGAAGGAATAGCACAGTCATCCTGTACGTTTCTGGGGTCTCCGAGAAACACAGGAGAATTTTCAACAAACACCACATCCCGGTATACTTCAAATCCAGCAACACACTCCAACAAAGACTGGTTCATCCCAAAGACCGTGTACCACACACCTGGAAAAGCAATCTGGTGTATGCTGTACAATGCAATGAGGATTGCACTGACCTATACATAGGAGAAACCAAACAACCACTACACAAACGGATGGCCCAACACAGAAGGCCAAACTCCACTGACCTATACATAGGAGAAATCAAACAACCACTACACAAACGGATGGCCCAACACAGAAGGCCAAACTCCTCAGGACAAGACTCAGCAGTCTATCTACACCTAAAGGAGAAGACACACTCCTTCCAGGACAGCAACGTACACGTTTTGGACAGAGAAGATAGATGGTTTGAAAGAGGGGTGAAGGAAGCCATCTATGTGAAACTGGAAAAACCATCCCTCAACAGAGGAGGAGGTCTGCGACACCACCTATCTCCCACTTACAATGCCGTCCTTTCACCTCTACCCAGGAGACTCAAGAAGCCTAGCCTCCAAGAACAACAGTCGGTCACTAACGGCTCCAACAACTCATGACCACTGAATGGAGCACTAACGAAGTCGAAACTAACACCCCCAACGACTGTCGAAGCTAAACATCGGAACACAAAAGAGCCATCGACATCTATAGCTCTGATAACGACTCCAAAGAGGCTAAATATCTGAGTCTCATCACCAGCCAGTCAGACTAGCTTGGTCTAGTCAGAAAGGCACGAACTGAGGAAGCCTCTTCGATGAGAGGCGAAACGTCTTCACGGATATATACCAAGTCCAGTTGCACTTGATTCAACTCCTTTGGATAACCATGACCTGAATGAATGAGAACATTCACAGACTTCTGACGAACTATAAAGATGCTCTTTACTTGAAGGAACACTTGTTTTTCAGACAGCATCCAGACGCTTTAAGGCTTCATTTACATTGAAATAGTTAACCCTTTGGGCTCTGAGAGAATTAAGTATAAGTTGTGTGCATTTTACTACACTCTTGGAAATTTGAGTGGAAATTATCGATGTCAACTTGAGCACATTCACTTAGCTCTGCTGGTTCGTTATTCACATGTGAGACAATTTGGTATGGACACCAAATTAAAACCACGATAGATGACCTAAAACAGCTTTTGGCTGAAGGCTTCATTATAGATGTCTGTGGAATGGAGCATAAAGTTTATGCTGCTTCAGCAGCATTTTCAGCTGACATGGTCAAGGGGGCGCCATTTGATCAGTTTTGAAAATCCAGGTTGGCGGGGATGCTGGAGCCTATCCCAGCAGTCACTGGGCAGCAGGCGAGGAGACACCCTGGACAGGCTGCCAGGCCATCACAGCGCCATATTCAAACATATCCACAAAAAAATGTCACATAGCTGTTCGATTAAATGCGTCTGAGCATGTAAACAGCAGACTATTATATCACATCCAATGTAAACAGCAGACTATTATATCACATCCAAAGTAAACAGCAGACTATTATATTACATCCGATGTAAACAGCAGACTATTATATTACATCCAATGTAAACAGCAGACTATTATATCACATCCAAAGTAAACAGGAGACTATTAGATCACATCCAAAGTAAACAGCAGACTATTAGATCACATCCAAAGTAAACAGCAGACTATCATATCACATCCAAAGTAAACAGCAGACTATTAAATCACATCCAAAGTAAACAGCAGACTATTATATCACATCCAATGTAAACAGCAGACTATTATATCACATCCAAAGTAAACAGCAGACTATTAGATCACATCTAAAGTAAACAGCAGACTATTAGATCACATCCAAAGTAAACAGCAGACTATTATATTACATCCGATGTAAACAGCAGACTATTATATCACATCCAAAGTAAACAGCAGACTATTAGATCACATCCAAAGTAAACAGCAGACTATTAGATCACATCCAACGTAAACAGCAGACTATTCGATCACATCCAAAGTAAACAGTAGACTATTAGATCACATCCAAAGAAAACAGCAGACTATTATATCACATCCAATGTAAACGGTAGACTATTATATCACATCCAATGTAAACAGTTGACTTGAAATCTTCAATCGGAATGAAAAAAAGTGTGCATATAACCACAACTATTGTGACTTTTGTTTTTGGACCCCCCCCCCTTTTCTACACAGTTGTACTTGGCCAATCACCCTGCTCTCTGAGCCACCCCGGTCGCTGCTCCACCTCCTCTGCTGATCCGGGGTAGAGGGCTGTAAACTACCACATGCCTCCTCCGATACACGTGGAGTCACCAGCAACTTCTTTTCACCTGACAGTGAGGAGTTTTCCCAGGGGGACGTAGCGCGTGGGAGGATCACGCTATTCCCCCCAGTTCCCTCTCCCCCTGAACTGGTGCCCCGACCGACCAGAGGAGGCGCTAGTGCAGCGACCAGGACACATACCCACATCCGGCTTCCCACCTGCAGACATGGCCAATTGTGTGTGAAGGGACGCCCGACCAAGCCAGAGGTAACATGGGGATTTCGAACCGGTGATCCCCGTGTTGGTAGGCAACAGAATAGACCGCTACGCCACTCAGACGTCCCCTATTTTGATGTTTTAACCACTTCCTTCCTGCATCTGTGATAGGACAGAACTGCTGAACAGTGTCAGACAGTGTTGTCATGGAAACGTGTATTAATGATATTTGTTGGGCATTAATAGGTGATACAGCAAGTGGGTGACACTCATCGCACCTACCTTGTAGCTGTGTTTCCTCCCAGCATGCAATGCTAAACCTGAAATTAAGACGACCTTTTAAGGCACACTCATTCCCTCTCCTTCACCATGACAGTTTCAAGGCTTCAGGTCACAACACATTTTATTTACCGAAAACCTAATTAAAAAAGGCTTTTTCTTAAAAGGATTACTAGAGAAATGAGAGAGAGAGAGACAGAGAGAGAGCGAGAGAGAGTGAGCAAGAGAGCGAGACAGAGAGCGAGAGAGAGAGCGAGACAGTATATGACTTAAGTATATAGCCCTGTGCTGACACTGCCCACTAAAGAAGTACAGCCAAGGCCTCATAGTCACTGTTGTAATAATGTTGTAATGTTGTAATGTTGTAAAGTGAAATTCACACGAGTCAGTCACTTCTTTCTACTGTGTGTGTGTGTGTGTGTGTGTGTGTGTGTGTGTGTGTGGTTTGTGTTTTTACCAGGTATAGTGGTAGGGGTCAAAGGTCGAACGGTGAAGCCTTGGATTGGATACTGCAGAGGAGAGTTAGATGGAGCCAACAGAAGTATGGACAAACTGGAGTTGGTTCTAGATGGAGATAGAGGGATAGATCTGTCAAATGCACTAGAAAAAAGTTTTTAGTGAACCGTAAAAACTCAGTAGTGCTCACTGCACAAATAAAAAACAATACTGCTTTACTTTTACCAAACATCAAAAACCAAATGAAACAATTAAAGCACAATTACTAGAGTAAACAGAGCGGATTAACATGTCATCCATGTTATGGATCACATACATAGCAAGAGTCTCATACAAGTTAAAGACAATAAGTCAAACGTTGCAAGTATGAGAATAGGAAATTCTGTCGTCATTTCTGGGACATGTGGAATAACATAAGAAACCCAGACACTGAGGATGCACAAGCCAGTGCATTCTTAGTGCCAGTCCCAAGCCGGGATAAATGGGGAGGGTTGCGTCAGGAAGGGCATCCGGCGTAAAACCTTTTTCAGATCAAATATGTGGATCATAAATAAGATTTCCATACCGGCTCGGTTGAGGCCCGGGTTACCAATGACCACCATCCACCGGTACTGTTGGCCAGCAGGTTGCCGGTGGAAACTATGCTACTGTTGGTTGAAGGAGAAGGAGAGGGGAAAGGCATGTCCAGAGGCAGCGGGAGAGGAGGAAGGGTAGGAGTGTGGAGGTGAGAGACAGAACTTTGAATGTTGGCAATATGACTGGTAGAGGAAGAGAGCTGGCTGACATGATGGAGAGAAGAAAGGTAGGTATACTGTGTGTGCAAGAGACCAGGTGGAAGGGGAGTAAGGCCAGGAGCATCACAGGAGGGTTCAAATTCTTCCGTCGTCGTGTAAATGGGAGGATAAATTGGGTAGGGGTAATTCTGAAGGAAGAGTATGTCACGAGTGTGCTGGAGGTGAACACAGTGTCGAACAGAGTGATGAGTATGAAGCTGGAAATCGAAGGTGTATTGATGAATGTTATCAGCACATATGCCCCGCAAGTTGGGTGTGAGATGGAAGAGAAAGAAGAATTCTGGAGTGAGTTGGATGATGCGGTGGAGAGGGTACCCAAGGAGGAGACAGTGGTGATTGGAGCGGACATCAACGGACATGTTGGTGAAGAAAACAGAGGTGATGAGGAGGTGATGGGTAGGTATGGTGTCAAGGAGAGGAATGTGGAAGGACAGATGGTGGTGGATTTTGTGAAAAGGATGGAAATGTCTGTGGTGAATACATATGTCAAGAAGAGGGAGGAACACAGGGTGACGTACAAGAGTGGAGGAAAGTGCACACAAGTGGACTATATCTGATGTAGAATGTGCGATCTGAAAGGGATTGGAGACTGCAAGGTGGTGACAGGGGAGAATGTAGCTAGAAAGCATCGGATGGTGGTCTGTAGGATGACTTCGGACATCAAGAAGAGGAAGCGAGTGAAGGCAGAGGCGAAGATCAAATGGTGGAAGTTGAAGAAGGAAGACTGCTGTGTGGAGTTCAGGCAGGAGGTAAGACAGGCCCTGGGTGGTAGTGAAGAGTTGCCAGATGGCTGGACAACCACTGCAGAAATAGTGAGGGAGACAGCTAGGAAGGTACTTGGTGTGTCTTCAGGACAGAGGAAGGAGGTCAAGGAGACTTGGTGGTGGAATGAGGAAGTACAGCAAAGTATACAGAGGAAAAGGTTGGCAAAGAAGAAGTGGGATAGTCAGAGAGATGAAGAAAGTAGACAGCAGTACAAGGAGATGCAGCGTAAAGCGAAGAGAGAGGTGGCAAAGGCAAAGGAAAAGGTGTATGGTGAATTGTGTGAGAGGTTAGACACTAAAGGAGGAGAAAAGGATTTGTACCGATTGGCTAGACCAGGGGTGTCAAACTCCAGGCGTCGAGGGCCGCAGTGTCTGCAGGTATTTGTTGCAACCGTGCACTACACCACCTGATTTAACTAATTAGCTCACCTCCTGGATCAAGGAGGGAAAGGAACTAGTTTAATCAGGTGGTATAGTGCATGGCTGCAACAAATACCTGCAGACACTGCGGCCCTCGAGGCCTGGAGTTTGACACCCCTGGGCTAGACAGAGGGACCGAGCTGGGAAGGATGTGCAGCAAGTTAGGGCGATCAAGGATAGAGATGGAAATGTGCTGACAAGTGAGGAGAGTGTGTTGAGAAGGTGGAAGGAGTACTTTGAGGGGCTGATGAATGAAGAAGATGAAAGAGAGAAGGTTGGAGAGAAGGCTGCAACAATTTTTAGGTAGGTGGTACGTGTCAAAGTAATGTTCACATGAATGCCCAGAGCATAACATTCCTTCCACTGGTTTGCCTTCTCGCAGAGTGCATCCTGGTGTCATCACTTCCCCAGGTTAACGATGCACCTGGCCATCCACATGATGTAAAAGAAAATGTGATTCATCAGACCAAGCCACACTAGGAAGATCCCAACTCTCTGGGTTGAGAGACTGACTGACGCTGAACAAGAACTGTTGCAGGACAACTGTGCAAAGGTGGAAACTCCTGATTAGGATGATCCCTTTCCAGATTTGGAACTTTCTCCTAGAATGAATGATTGCACTGGACATTTGTTCAATGTTAAAAATACTGATAATCTGGATTTATATTCAGTAAAAGGCCAAGAAGTTTATAAGTGTTGTGTCAAAGTGTGAAACAAATGCAAACTAAAAGACTAACACAGTGCAGAGGCAAAAGTTAGCTGTTAATGATGATGTTAAACCTGTATGGAGAGTATTGTACAAGCCACCCTTGAAAAAAAGAACAGGTGACATTCAGTGGAGAATCCTACATGGGGCTATTGCTGGGAATGCCTTTCTATGCGTGATTAATCCTAGTGTCCAGTACATGTCTGTTTTGTGGAATGATGGAAATTATTTTCCACTGTTTTATGGAATGCAACAGACTTAAAGATGTGTTTAATGTATTGGACATTTTTTTCAGTGTTTTGATGACAGGTGGTGGGAAACAGCATTTATTTTCAGGCAGGTTACAGAAGAGTGAACAGGACAAAGTGGACACTTCTAAACTTCATAACAGGAGAAGCAAAAATGTCCCTATCCATCAGCAGAAGGAATAAACAAAAAGAAGGGTAGGACAGGATGTGATCCCTTTGTTGGTTTCCGTGGTGAGGTCCAGAGTCTGGGTTGATTTCAGGTTTCATAAGCAGTGAGGAATTTGGATGTTTTCATTCAACAGTGGTGCTGCAATGATATGATTCGTTGTGGTGGATGATGAGGTGGTTTTTAGTAAGGTTTTTAGTCAGGTTTTTAGTAAGGTTTTTGGATGAAATTTGTGAAATCAAGTGGTGGATGGATAGTAAGAAATGTCTATACATTTTGTAATGGAAATTGTCTCTGAATCGTGAAATTCAATGATTTTTTTATGATCACTACATGATCTTTTAAATAAAAGGGAATTTGAAGATCAAAATCTCTCTCTTTCTCTCTCAAGAGCAGTACCTGGCTTGGTGTTTCTTGTATTCCAGAGCTCTGCGCTGGGTCACCTCCTCAAACTGATCCTTAGGGAGATGATCTTTCAGGAGGATAGAGCCTTTAGGACAGCTACAGGGTGTGGGGGGGTGGGTCATGCCAAAAGGAGTGGATCTGAAACAATATACACAAACTATGATGAATACAAACACACACACCCATATGCAAAAAAATGCACACACACACACACATTTATTTATTGATTGATTGATTGATTGATTAATATTCCGGTCCTCATCAGTTGAGCACTTCTAACAACACCATTGACGGTTTAAAAAAAAAGAAAAAAAGCATATATATATATAGATAGATAGATAGATAGATAGATAGATAGATAGATATAGATATACTATATATATACTAGGAGAGGTACCCAGCGTTGCCCGGGGAAAATGTTGTCACCAAAACAACCAACATGATCTGATCTTAACGATATAATCAATGATGAAATATAGGATAATTTATTATATGATACAAGTGATAAACTAATGTCGAATAAACGAATCTTATTAATGAAAATTATCAAATGTCATAATTTTCAAGCCATTCATCAAGCTTCTTTGCCAACGTGTGCATTAATCGCTCAGTGCTCAAGCGCCTCAGGGTAAACCACGTTGGGTGCCTTCAGGCTAGCATTGACAATGTTAGGTGTAGTGCCTCCCTTGACCACTGGCAGGATTTGCCGGAAGTCTCCACAAAGCATCGTTGGAATGCCTCTTTCACAAAAAAATCCAAATTTTTACTTGGTTTTTGAAATATTTTTCGAACTGTGCAGTCCTTGGAAAGTGCCGATTCTAAAGATACCTTTATTTTTGTTCTACAATGAGTATTTCTGGAGTTTTAGGCGAACATACAAATATACACTCTTGCTTTTATACAATATATATATATGTGTGTATGTGTATATATATATATATGTATATACATACACACACACACACACACACACACACACATATATATATGATCAAGTGAGTCAAGTAAATTCTTTATGAATTTTATTTTGTTCCTTATTTGTTGAGCGCTTTCCCTACCGTTGAGTGTTTCTCTTAACTAAGTTTTATATATATATATATATTACACACACACACACACTCAGTAAGCAGAAAAAGAGGTCCTGTCTCTGCAGAAGAAATGGGCCTTCTCTCCATTAGCATACATGTCAACACATGAACAGCAACAACAATAGCAACTCCATTTCCATATTTGTTTTCCATGTGAACAGATAACAAGAGAATGGGCTTAAATCTTGGATCTAGTGGACATTGAAAAAGGCATGCATGTGATAGCCTGGAACGCAGGTTAGTGAATTGCCAAGACCATGAACTAACCCTAACTCTAACCCAAGAAAAATGAAGGGGTCTGTGTCATGGCTTTGGACTGGTCAGTGATATGGATGGGTTCTTTGGCAGTCTTGCTTTTTGTTCTGAATTCAGTGGCTATTTTCCATGGTTTCGGAGCTGTTGAGCAGGAAGTTGTTGTTACTGCAACATCTTACTGACCAGGCCACTGCTTGCCAGTATGGAATCCCGTTATTGTCTGAGATGAGGTCCACAGTGGTGGTATTGTCTGCGTACTTGAATACTCTGACTGAGCTGTCCAAGGAGATGAACTGGTTAATGTACAGGATGAAGCGCAGGGGAGACAGGACACAGCCCTGGGAGGCACCAGTGCTGAGGGAGGGGGGACGAGATGTACGGCTGTTCACCTTGACTCTGTGATCTGTTTGGGCTGGGTTGATGTTCATATCTTGTAGTTTGGGGGGGGGGGTCATTGTGTTGAATGACAAGCTGAAGTGGATAAATGGGATGTGTGTGTAGGTGTTAGGGGAGTCCAGATATTGTAATGTATTTTATGGAGTACCAGGCTGATGGTATCCTCTACTGAAAAGTTGGCACAGTAGGAACATTGATAGGGATCCAATTGGGCTAATATGGAGGATTTGAGGTACTTGAGGACCAGGTGCTTGAATGATTTTATGGCTACGAATGAAAAAGGTAACCGGTCTGTAGTCATTGAGGCATGTTATCTTGGTGGACTTGGGGACCAGGATGATGATGGAGCACTGTGGGATTTTACAATGATGGAGGGATGTATTAAAGATGTCAGTAAATACAGGTGCCAGCCGGTCAGCACAGTAGCTGAGTACAGCAGGGGACAGTTGTTCAGGCCCTGCTGATTTCCGTTCATTGCCCTTTCTGAACACAGCACTCGCCTCTTCCTCCTGGATGGTGGGGGGGGGGGGTGCTGAAGTGGTGAGCAGGAAGATGTACCGACTGTTCAAACCTAAAAATCGTTGAGTTTGTCTGGTAAATAGACAGGAGTCATCACTAATCTATAATAAAATCATTAATGGTAATGCAGTTAACCATTAATGTTAAAGAAACAATCAATCAATCAATCAATCACATAAATCACTATTTCTTCCAACACTGCCCATCATGTGTACTGTGTATAGCTTTACCGCATCCTTTTTAAGACAGTCTTACAACCAACCACATGCTGCCCGTCTAGTCAAGGTGATAAAATGGTAGAAACACCAAACACACAACTCACTTTTTAAGGAGTATCAAGATGGCTACTGAGGAACTTCCGTTGGCTGTAACCTTAGTGGCATTCCCCTCATTATCAGTCCACAGTTTACTAGCAATCAGTGGTCATTACTTGATGAAAACAGTCAAACATTAACTATTTTAGAATAGGTTAAACAAAACAGTATAGAAAGCCACTTTATTTTTGTCATTGTACAGTTACAACGAAATTTGTTTTCTGCATTTAACCCATCCTATTGTATAGGAGCATAAATAATAAGCAGCATAAATCAATTATTAAAGGGATGAAACTCAAAACAACATGATAACTACCACTACTACTACTACTACCACCACCACCTTCGGCTGCACCCGTTAGGAGGCGCTGCAGCAGATAATCTATTTCCATCTCTTCCTGTCCTCTGCATCTTCTTCTGTCACACCAGACACCTGCATGTCCTCCCTCACCACATCCATAAACCTCCTCTCTGGCCTTCCTCTTCTCCTCTTCCCTGGCAGCTCCATATTCAGCATCCTTCTCCCAATATACCCAGCATCTCTCCTCCACACATGTCCACACCATCTCCATCTTGTCTCTCTTGCTTTGTCTCCAAACCGTCCAACCTGAGCTGTCCCTCTAATATACTCGTTCCTCACCCTGTCCTTCTTCATCACTCCCAGTGAAAATCTTATCTTCATCTCTGCCACCTCCAGCTCCACCTCCTGTCCTTCTTCATCAGTACCACCGTCTCCAAACCATATAACATAGCTGGTCTCACTACCATCTTGTAAACCTTCCCTTTAACTCTTGCTGGTACCCCTCTGTCACAAATCACTCCTGACACACTTCTCCACCCACTCCACCCTGCCTGCACTCTCTTCTTCACCTCTCTTCCACACTCCCCGTTACTTTGGACAGTTGACCCCAAGTATTTAAACTCATATGCCTTCGTCACCTCCACTCCTTGCATCCTCACCATTCCACTGTCCTCCCTCCCATTCACGCATAGGTATTCCGTCTTGCTCCTACTGACTTTCATTCCTCTTCTCTCCAGTGCATACCTCCACCTCTCCAGGCTCTCCTTGGCACCCTGTCATATGCTTTTTCTCTAAATTCATCCATCCATCCATTATCCAAACCGCTTATCCTGCTCTCAGGGATGCTGGAGCCTATCCCAGCAGTCATTGGGCGGCAGGCGGGGAGACACCCTGGACAGGTTGCCAGGCCATCACAGGGTCGATGCACGCACACACGCGCACACACACACACACACACACACACACACACACACACACACACACACACACACCTAGGGAAAATCTAGTGCAGCCGATTCACCTGACCTACATGTCTTTTAGTCACGACCCCCAAGTTTGGACTACCCCGGGGCTTGAACCCAGGACCTTCCTGCTGTGAGGCGACTGTGTTAACCACTGTGCAACCAGGCTGCCTTCTCTAAATCCACAAAGACACAATGCAACTCCTTCTGGCTTTCTCTATACTTCTCCATCAACATTCTCAAAGCAAACATCACATCTGTGGTGCTCTTTCCTGGCATGAAACCATATTGCTGCTGCTGCTGATCATCACCTCTCCTCCTCTTAACCTAGCTTCTATTGCTCTTTCCCATATCTTCATGCTGTGGCTGATCAACTTTATACCTCTGTAGTTGCTGCAGTTCTGCACATCACCCTTGTTCTTGAAAATCAGGATTACAAATCCACCGCACTTCCCGATTCACTATCCCCACATCATCCAACCATCTCTAACCCTAACCCTAACCCTCATCTCAAAGTACATCTTCTTATCTTTAGAAAATGAAGGTAAGAAGATGTACTTTATTACTCCCTGTGGGGGAATTCATCCTCTACATTTAACTCATCCGAACACACACTGTAGCTAGGAGTAGTGGGCAGCCTCCATGCAACTCCCAGGGACCAGTTCCAGCTCTTCTTGCCATGCCTCAGTCAGGGGCACAGACAGGAGTATTAACACATGTCTTGATATCTACTTTTGATGTCTTAAAATGAGCAAATGATGAAAACGTTGACAAAAAACAATGGACACAAGCTGCTCAGGTTGATAGCAGCTAGCAGGCATGACCATGTGTGGAGGTAGAAGCTCAGAGTTAGACTTGGTGAGAACAGCCAGTTACAACACGCACAAGTTAGTTACCTTGGCCAATGAGTGTTGGGAGATGGCGTTTGCGTGGCGTCCTCTGGAGGACAGTAGTAGTACAGCATGCTGTAGGCCACAAGCACAAGTGTACACACTCCGAAGAGAACTGGTAACCATGATCTGTTAAACAAGGCCATCTGTAGACAGACACACACACACACACACACAAGTATGTATGGGAACAACCTCCCCAAATCAACCAAAGGTAAGTCAGGTGGTACATTTTGACCATCAGTGCATGTGCTGTGCGAGGTTTGTGGCTGTCAGTCAAAACACAGGTAATACATCAACCAATCAGTTCAGCAGGCTTTCCATTGTTTCTAAGAACAATCCAGAAGCTCCAACGTTGTCGCTACTCCCAAAACCACAATGACAGAACTTTTATAAATCAAATCAATTTTATTTGTATAGCCCAATATCACAAATTTGCCTCAGTGGGCTTAACAGCAACACAACATCCTGTCCTTAGACCCTCTCATCGGATAAGGAACAACTCCCTAAAAAAAAAAAAACCCTCTAACAGGGAGAAACAATAGGAAGAAAGCTCAGGGAGAGCAACAGAGGAGGATCTCTCTCCCAAGACGGACAGCGTGCAATGGATGTTGTGTTCACGCAATTTACATAATACAACATTGAAAGAGGATAACAGAATTATAATGGACATAAAATTTATGAAGAACACGATGCACAGGATGTCAAGCAGTGTCCACATGCCAACGGAGCAGTCCAGGACCCAAGCCACATCACCAGCATCATCATGTAAAAAAAGAAAAACTTATGTGAGGAGAGGGAGGGCAGGCAGCATCCACATGGCGACCACCATCACCACGGAGACCTGGGAGGAGAACCGACTGCACATGCACGCAAGAGAGACTCACATGACACCATTCACACAGAAAAAGAGAAAGGAGAAGACATCATTCAGAGAGAGAGAAAAGACATGTTAGAGAAGAGAACAGTTGGCAATAGTCATTAGCCATCATCAATTAAGTCATCAATTAATCATAATCTATACTCTGTAATCTATACTCGATAATCTCGTCGGCAGAACAGCGGTTGGTAAATTCATTGAGACAGAAACCGACCCGCCATCCAGTACAGGTTGTGAAGTACTCAATTTAAAGACAACTAATTGTAGGCTAAGGCAAAAAGATGAGTTTTATTAAGTTTGGATTTAAAGGACTCAACAGACTCTGATTGTCTGATGGCAGCAGGCAGGTTACTCCACAACAATGGAGCCTGAGAGGAAAAGGCCCTGCTGCCACCAGCTGACTTCTTTTTAACTTTGGGTACACACAGGAGCCCTGTATTTTGAGAACGAAGTGCTCGAGATGGCATGTAAGGTTTAAGGAGATCAGACAGGTAGGATGGGACAAGTCCATTTAGGATTTTATAAGTCAGCAGAAGCACCTTGTATTCTGATATAACATGGATAGGAAGCCAATGAAGGGAGGCAAGAATTGGTGTAATATGGTCACATGTCCTAGTTTTAGTTAGGATTCTAGCAGCAGCATTCTGAACCATCTGAAGACTTTTAGTACTAGCATGTGGCAGACCTGAGAACAGAACATTACAGTAATCAAGTCTGGATGAAACAAATGCATGTATTAGAGTCTCTGCGTCAGCCATGGAGAGAAAAGACCGAATTTTAGCTATGTTACACAAGTGAAAACAGGTAGTCTTGGTGATTTCTTTAATGTGCTTATCAAAGGAAAGGCTGGGATCAAACATAACACCAAGATTTTTGGCTGCCACACTTTGTCAAACCACAGAGTTGTCGATTGTTATCGTTACTTGATCAAATTGGTGTGTGTCTAGCAGGGCCAATGACCAGCATCTCGGTTTTATCTGAATTTAAAAGCAGAAAGTTAAGTGACATCCAGTTTTTCACAGTAGCCAAGCAGGCCTCCAAGTTAGTGATGAGTATGATCATCAGCCCTTATAGGCACATACAACTGAGTACCATCAGCATAGCAATGGAAATGTATTCCATAACTGCGTATAATTTGGCCAAGAGGTGTAATGTAAAGAGAGAAAAGTAGAGGGCCAAGTACTGAGCCCTGAGGCAAACCATATTTAATGTCAGAAGAACATACATTTTATTCATGAAATGGACTGTTTAGTGTTTAATATCCTCTCCAAAAACTATGGACTTACCAGTTATTTTTTAACTACTTCAATTGTGATGGCTGTAAAACTACTCATTGTTACTGCTCAGTTGTATCGTGATATTACATGTAACTCAACATAATGTTTATGTGATTACAGTACTGTATGTAGGCTATACTGCATACCACGATAGCTACTCTTCATTTCAGTGTTTAGACTTTTCTACACAGGACATTTTTTGCCGCGATATCAAATTGAGTATCGAGAAATGTAGAATTTCACAGGTATTGGTAGCAGCTTAGGGTGTCTGGGCTCAGCCTTAGAGATAGGGTGAGGAGCTCGGACATCCGGAGGGAGCTCGGAGTAGAGCCGCTGCTCCTTCGTGTCAAAAGGAGCCAGTTGAGATGGTTCGGGAACCTATGATTAGGATGCCTCCTGGGCGCCTTCCTTTGGAGGTTTACCAGGCACGGCCAACTGGGAGGAGATCCCGGGGTAGACCCAGAACTCGCTGGAGAGACTACATGTCCAATGTGGCCTGGGAATGCCTTGGGATCTCCCAGGAGCTCGAGGTCGTTGCTGGGGAGGGGGACGTCTGGAGTGCCCTACTTAGCTTGCTGCCACCACGACCCGACCCCGGAGAAGCGGCTGAAGATGAGATGAATGAATGAATGTTTTTTTAATTTTAAGCGTGGCTATGACAATGGGGCTAGAGGTATGTTGGCAGGGGGATGACGGTAAGGGGGCGCAAACAAAGAGCTTGAAGGGAAAACGAAGAGCAGTCAGCCTCCATACAGCACCAGTCCATGTCTGGATGATGTAGCCAAAAGAATGATCTTTTGGATGTTTGCTGCCCAATAATAAAACATAAAAGTTTAGAGGTGCCAAGCCCCTCTTTGACCTACTTCCCTGAAGCAGAGATTTATGTATGCATGGAACATGGCTGCTCAATATAAAGGTTGAGATCAAGCTGTCAACTGAGAGGAAAAATGATGGCAGAAAAAGACGTATGGTGTCCTCCTAGTGTGTCACTATCTTGCAGAGCTAGACAGCTAGTGAGCAACTAAGCATTCTCCAATAAAGACCAAGGTGTGACTTTTCTTGATTTTACTAAGGAGTGATTTTGTTGTAAAACTGAAAGTACACAGAAAAAAGGCATACATCATTATACATGACTTATAATAGAATTCCATTAAGCTGAGGATTTATGTCATAGCCAGCTTATGCTAACAGTCTAAACAGCACATGCTAACATCCAACATCCATCCATTACCCGAACTGCTTCTCCTGCTCTCAGGGTTGCGGGGATGCTGGAGCCTATCCCAGCAATCATTGGGCTGTAGGCGGGGAGACACCCTGGACAGGCCACCAGTCCATCACAGGGCCAACACACACACACACACACACACACACACACACACACACACACACACACCTAGTAGTGAGGTAAAGTTAGCAGGAATTTGACCAATCTGGGAAGTAAAGTGTTACCAATAAATTTCTTCACCAATGTGTTCCTTAAGGTGTGTAGTAACATGTATTAAAATGTTGAAATTCAACTCCTGGGGGTAACCTCCGAAAAAATTGCTCAAAGTCAGGGTACCGATAACAGATTTTCGAAAATTGAAAAAAGCTTAAATTGGACTTAACTTACATTTGAGGGGTCAAACTAGGAATTTGTCATGATTCTAAGTTGATTGCAAGCATTTATTTTTCACCAAGACCCTGGTAGAAAAATATTCACATCCACTTTCCCACTCATCACCCCCCCCCCCATGCCGTAGAGGGCACCCGACATATTGAAGCCATTTACATCCTTTTTCTCTATTGATCACGAGCTGACTGAATATACTGCTTTCAACACCTGATACATACGTATTCTCAACAATTTTTCTAACAAGCTGAAATGTTTCTCTGCACAACACTGATGATTCTCAATACTCACCTTACACTCAGCCGACAGTCAGCCGACACTCAGCCGAAAGAAGCCACGGAAAATGCTACAATTTTGGAGCGTATGAAGAAGGATGAAAATGAAGGAAGACTTAAGATACCACATAAAGTGTAAAGATTATTTGAACAACAAGTTTGTCAAGGTCACCAAGACGTCAGCTCAAGCATCAAAGGCAGAGGAAGAGACAGCAAAGCTGAAGCGAAGGCGCACTTGCTCTGAGTTCAGTGCATCAACTGCACGCACCTCTTCAAGTTCACTGTCCGTTCAGCTTCTGTACAAGAATGTATGCATTCTTTGCAACCAACCCGCTCATCTCTACGAACATAAACCAGCAGATGCTATAAAGAAATATAGAGTGCCTGATAATGTGACTGCAGATAGACTAAAGGCAAGCTTGCTGAAGATAGCAAGGAGTCGTGGAGATGACTGGGGCACAGAAGTCCTTGGACGTCTGGAAGGGATCAATGACTTAGTAGCAGAAGAAACCTTGTATCATTTGCGCTGCAAACTTCTTTTTGAAAAGGGTAGGCCTTACTCCAAGACTGCAGATGAAGGACCAAGGAAGAGAGGACAAAAGAAAATAGATGATGAGCGAGAGGTTGTTTTTATTGAATTATGCGAATGGCTAGACACAGAACTCGAGCATGGTGATGACGCTTGACCAAGTCCATGAAAAGATGCAGCAGTTTGATCAGTCACCCGATAAGAGCCTCTCTTATTCAAAGAAATGGCTAAGGATGAAACTTCAAGAGAAATATCATGGCACACTGTACTTCACATCACAGTCGAAAAGGTCAGATGTACTCTGCCTCAAAGATAACACAAGCAACATTCTGCGACAGCATCATGCTAATCTTCAGCAAGGAGATGAGAAGACACAAATCATAAAGACAGCACTAAAGTTCATATGCAACGACATCGCCATGATTAATCTAGATCCAAAGTCATACCTCACTGCATACAGTATGGCTGATATCCAGAGTCAGCTGGCACTTGTTCCTGAGAGCCTCCAGATGTTCTTGAGACCAATAGTGAAGACCGATGAAAGAGTAGCTGTTTGGGGGCAGAACTTTATCAAAGCTCGTCGGCCTCGATCAGGAGTATTGCCATACCAAATGGGGCTTGCCATACAACTTGATCATAGATTTGGGTCAAAATGGATGATCGACAAGTTACACCAGCTAGGATACACTGAGTCTTACTCAGAGACACAAAACTACAAATACTGCTTCCTTAATGACAGGAATGGAGATGGCATCCCAGATACATCTGGCACACTTGATACCATTGTAGAAGAAACTGATGACCAGATCAATGATGAGACTGCGATCAATGATGAGGATCCAACGGTTCCGACCGCCAGTGAAAGTGACAATCAGGTGGTCTCCATGGAGGTTGCGGAAGCAAACAATGCAGTCACTCAGTTTGTTGGGGACAATATAGATTTAAACATTGTCTCTGTCAGTGGAAACACCCCGTTTCATTCAATGGTTTGAAGAGAACAACCCATTCGACCACGATCGAGACAAGAATATGCTTGTATCTTTCTCTACAGGATTCACAAGCACGGGGGATGACTCAGTCAATGCGGAGAGAGCAGCTGAAGTAGGTAGAGAGATGCAGATAAAGCTGGCTGGACAGTCAGCAACATCAACCATGGAGGTGAAGTCAAATGTACAAGCCCTGTCATCACTCAGAAAGATTCCCAATCAACGAGAAGAAGATTCATCTTGACTCACTCAAGTTGTTCAACCGACTGATCATTTTTGCTCAACGGGATATGACAGTTGAGACAAGCTTGGAGTATGAGCTAACTCCCATCCCATTGTCCCTTTTCAGCAACAAAGATCACATAATGAACAAGGCAAACAAGGCAGGGTTTTCCAAAACTAGCCTGAAGGAGTTGACTGATCCACTTGAACTCACTAACCAACCCTGTTCCACTTTGGTGGTTGATGGAGGATGGCTTCTCTACATGGTGAAGTGGGAACAAGGCCAGACTTGGCAGGAGATTGCCAACAGTTACCTAAGGTACGTGCAGCGTCTTGGCTATAACTCTCAAAGGATCATTGTGGTCTTTGATGGCTATAACAGATCACCAAAAGATCATGACCACATCCGACGTAGCAAGAAATCATGCTGTGATCTCCAGATTCAACCAGATATGATACACTGGACACCAAGAGCAAAGTTCTTGGACAACATCCATAACAAGAGTGAACTCATTCACCTCCTCTCCTCAACGTTCAGAAAACTTAACATCACTGTGGAGCAGACTGACAATGATGCTGACACTTCGATTGTGAGAGAGGCATTGGTTGCTGCTAAAGATGGCTCTGTTGAGGTCAGTAGTTTGTGTAGATATTTAACCTTCATTTGCTTAACTACTTTAAAATAACAGTTTTGATTTTTTTAAATATTTTCACATGCTCTCTTTACAGTTGCGAGCAGAAGACGCAGATGTGCTGGTAATGCTGGTGCACCATAGCTCAAGCACCAACCACCCACTCTTCTTAACCACATCCAAAGGCTCTTATGATGTCAGGAAGATCCGGGAAGCTCTCTCAGAAAGAAACAGACTCTATCTGCTCTTTTGTCATGCGTTCACTGGGTGTGATACAGTTTCTGCTATTTCTGGCCATGGGAAAACAACTCTGTTTGACAGGTAATAATAGTAGGCCTATAATAATAAAAGTAATTGTATTTTAGTGAAATATTTGTATATTGAAATATCTTTAAAAAACCTTGAAATGCACTTTTTCAGGTTTTGTGCAGGGGACATTGATAAACATATGGACATCTTCATGGACATTCATGCTACCAAGGGTGCAGTGGTTCAGGCTGGAACTGCGATCTTCCAGTATATTTACAATGGACCAGGTACTACTCTGGGTGAAATTCGGTACACCATGTTCTCACGGAAGGCAGCGGCTGGGCTGATCAAACCAGAGACTTTACCTCCAATAGAGGATGCAGTTGCACAGCATTCTCTCCGTGCCTACCTACAGACCCGGGACTGGATTCTTCTACAGAGCATGTCTCTGGACCCCAGTGACTATGGATGGACATTCGGTGTTTATGGTTATGAGCCAGTTCCAACACTAGACCCAATGGCTCCTGAGGAGCTCCTCCAGTTCACAAGCTGTAATTGTAATGGAGATTGCAGCAACAGGCAATGCAGCTGCAAGAAGAATGGTGTCAAGTGCATCTCAGCATGTGGAGTTTGTAAAGGCATTACATGCAAGAATGGTATTCATGATGGTCTTGAAGAAGACTCAGACATTGACTTGTGAAGCATTTGACATGGATTTTCTCTGACTATTGCAACTATTGTAATAAATGCAACAAAAAAAAATATATGCAAAAGTTGGCATGGCAGTTATTCCACTAAGGAGTAGATCTAGAGAAAATTAAATGCTAGCAATCAACTCAGAATCATGAAAAAAAAGTAAGTCTCTACAGCATTGCTGTGATTTGTTATGATAAAAAATGATTTAGCTAAATCTTTTTCAAAAAAATCACCCTCACACAGACTCCCCCACTTCCTCTCTATTTTACTACAATATTTTCAAAAAAAAATGGAAATAAAAGAATAGATGAATTAAAGAACAAGGGTCTCTCACTGGGAGGGGGTGGATGGAAAGGGCGTTAAGAACGGGATAAAAAAAAAAAAATCTTTTAAAAATCATTAAAAAAAAAAAATCACACGAGTGAGTTAGAGACTTACCCCAAGAGACTTTTTTGTTCAGAACATTATGTACAAAAATGTTTTGGTAGCCTTTTTTCTTAAACCGGAAGTTGATTTTTTTTTAATACTGGTGTCAATACCCCAACTTTGATCAGGTTTTTTCAGGGTTTCCCCCTGGAGTTGAATTTCAACATTTTAATACATGTTATTACACACCTCTATGAACACATTCATGAAGAAATTTCTTGGTAATGCTTTACTTCCCAGATTTTCCTAACTTTCCCTCACTATAGGGACAATTTAAGATTTACAAGATGGTGGCGCACACAGACGCACCGGCTCGGTGCTCTCAGCGAAACAGTTTTACCCGGACTAACAGGCTGAGCTGTAGCCTCCATCGCCCCCCACCCCCACACACACACCTTCCTGTAGGTGCTGAGGACTAACTGGTACTAAAGCCGCTGCAATATGGACAACTACGTGCAATAATCCCATGCACTATTTTGAACTTTACAAGCTGCTGCTATGTTTTATTGTCTCACTATCGTTTTGCTACCTCACTTATTTATTTATTTTTAACCATTTACCTTGTCTAGTGCTGCTGGTCCATCTCATCTTATCTGATATAAGATACTGCAGAACCAAAGAGGTCAGTCATCTAAAACGTCCTGAATTTAAGTCGTCTGATAATAATCTTGGGGTGTGTAATAAGGTGAAATATCTTGGACTTTATATTACTGAACACATGACAGACGATGGCGATGTTTATAGGCAATGCTGCATGATGTATGCATAAGCAAACACTCTGTCACACAAGTTTGGTGTGTTCAGTTAGTTTGGAGATGATTCTGTTCAGAGCATATTGTACACCACTTTATACTGCCCCCCTGTGGTCACACTACATATTGTACACAACTTTAAACTGCACCCCTGTGGTCACACTACATATTGTACACAACTTTAAACTGCCCCCCTGTGGTCAAACTACATATTGTACACCACTTTATACTGCCCCCCTGTGGTCACACTACATATTGTACACCACTTTATACTGCACATCTGTGGTCACACTACATATTGTACACCACTTTATACTGCCCACCTGTGGTCCCACTACATATTGTACACCACTTTATACTGCTCCTCTGTGGTCAAACTACATATTGTACACCACTTTATACTGCTCCTCTGTGGTCAAACTACATATTGTACACCACTTTATACTGCTCCTCTGTGGTCAAACTACATATTGTACACCACTTTATACTGCTCCTCTGTGGTCAAACTACATATTGTACACCACTTTATACTGCACACCTCTGGTCCCACTACATATTGTACACCACTTTATACTGCACACCTGTGGTCACACTACATATTGTACACCACTTTATACTGCTCCTCTGTGGTCAAACTACACATTGTATACCACTAACAGGCTGAGATGTAGCCTCCATCGCCCCCCACCCCCACCCCCACCTGCCTGTAGGTGCTGAGGACTAATTGGTACTAAAGCCGCTGCAATATGGACAACTACATGCAATAATCCCATGCACAATTTGAACTTTAAAAGCTGCTGCTATCTTCTATTGTCTTACTATCGTTTTCCTACCTCACTTATTTACTTATTTTTAATCATTTACCTTGTCTAGTGCTGCTGGTCCATCTCATCTTATCTGATATAAGATACTGCAGAACAAAAGAGGTCAATCACCTAAAACGTCCTGAATTTAAATCGTCTGATAATAATCTTGGGGTGTGTAATAAGGTGAAATATCTTGGACTTTAAATTACTGAACACATGACAGACGATGGTGATGTTTATAGGCAATGCTGCATGATGTATGCATAAGCAAACACTCTGTCACGCAAATTTGGTGTGTGTTCAGTTAGCGTGGAGATGTTTCTGTTCACAGCATATTGTACACCACTTTATACTGTCCCCCTGTGGTGAAACTACATATTGCACATGACTTTATACTGCACACCTGTGATCACACTATATATTTTACACCACTTTATACTGCCCCCTTGTGGTCACACTACATATTCTACACCACTTTATACTGCACACCTGTGGTCAAACTACATACTGTACACCACTTATACTGCCCCCCTGTGGCCACACTACATATTGTACACCACTTTATACTGCCCCCCTGTGGTCACACTACATATTGTACACCACTTTATACTGCACACCTGTGGTCACACTACATATTGTACACCACTTTATACTGCTCACCTGTGGCCAAACTATAAAAAAGCAAGCTTACAGAGGTTTCGAAACCCAGCCACTGAGGATGCACAAGCCAGTGCATCCTTAGTGCCGGTCCCAAGCCCGGACAAATGGGGAGGGTTGCGTCAGGAAGGGCATCCGGCGTAAAATCTTCGCCAAATCAAAAATGCGGATCATAAATAAGACTTACATACCGGATCGGTCGAGGCCCGGGTTACCAACGACCGCCACTGGTACTGTTAACCAGCAGGGTGTCGGTGGAAACTATGCTACTGTTGGGCGAAGGAGAAGGAGAGGGGGAAAGCATGTCCAGAGGCAGCTAGAGAGGAAGAATGGTAGGCATGTGGAGGTGAGAGTTGGAACTTTGAATGTTGGCACTATGACTGGTAAAGGGAGAGAGCTGGCTGACATGATGGAAAGAAGAAAGGTAGGCATACTGTGTGTGCAAGAGACCAGGTGGAAGGGGAATAAGGCCAGGAGTATCGGAGGTGGGTTCAAACTCTTCTACCATGGTGTGAATGGGAGGAGTAATGGGGTAGGGGTCATTCTGAAGGAAGAGTATGTCAAGAGCGTGCTGGAGGTGAAGAGAGTGTCAGAGAGAGTGATGAGTATGAAGCTGGAAATTGAAGGTTTATTGCTGAATGTTATCAGCGCATATGCCCCGCAAGTTGGGTGTGAGATGGATGAAAAAGAAGAATTCTGGAGTGAGTTGGACGACATGGTGGAGAGGGTGCCCAAGGAGGAGAGAGTGGTGATTGGAGCGGACTTCAATGGACATGTTGGTGAAGGGAACAGAGGTGATGAGGAGGTGATGGGAAGGTAATGGAGTCAAGAGGAGAAATGTGGAAGGACAGATAGTGGTCGATTTTGCGAAAAGGATGGAAATGGCTGTGGTGAATACATATTTCAAGAAGAGGGAGGAACACAGGGTGACGTACAAGAGTGGAGGAAAGTGCACACAGATGGACTATATCTTATGTAGAAGGCGCCATCTAAAAGGGATTGGAGACTGCAAGGTGGTGACAAGGGAGAACGTAGCTAGGCAGCATCGGATGGTGGTCTGTAGGATGACTTTGGACATCAAGAAGAGGAAGCGAGTGATGACACAGCCGAAGATCAAATGGTGGAAGTTGAAGAAGGAAGACTGTTGTGTGGAGTTCAGGCAGGAGTTAAGACAGGCACTGGGTGGTAGTGAAGAGTTGCCAGATGGCTGGAAAACCACTGCAGAAATAGTGAGGGAGACAGCTAGGAAGGTACTTGGTGTGTCATCAGGGCAGAGGAAGGAAGACAAGGAGACTTGGTGGTGGAATGAGGAAGTACAGCAAATTATACAGAGGAAAAGGTTGGCAAAGAAGAAGTGGGATAGTAAGAGAGATGAAGAAAGTAGACAGGAGTACAAGGAGACGCAGCGTAAAGCAAAGAGAGAGGTGGCAAAGGCAAAGGAGTATGGTGAGTTGTATGACAGATTAGACACTAAGGAAGGAGAAAAGGACTTGTATCGATTGGCTAGACAGAGGGACCAAGCTGCAAAGGATGTGCAGCAAGTTAGGGCGATCAAGGATAGAGATGGAAATGTGCTGACAAGCGAGGAGAGTGTGCTAAGAAGGTGGAAGGAATACTTTGAGGGGCTGATGAATGAAGAAAATGAGAGAGAGAGAAGGTTGGATGATGTAGGGATAGTGAATCAGGAAGTTCAGCGGATTAGCAAGGAGGAAGGGAGGGCAGCTATGAAGAGGATGAAGAGTGGAAAGGCAGTTGGTCCTGATGACATACCTGTGGAGGCATGGAGATGTTTAGGAGAGAAGGCAGTGGAGTTTTTAACTAGATTGTTTAACACAATCCTGGAAAGTGAGAGGATGCCTGAGGAGTGGAGAAGAAGCATACTGGTACCGATTTTCAAGAACAAGGGCGATGTGCAGAACTGTAACAACTACAGAGGTATAAAGTTGATCAGCCACAGCATGAAGATTTGGGAAAGAGTAATAGAAGCTAGGTTAAGAGGAGAGGTGACGATCAGCGAGCAGCAGTATGGTTTCATGCCATGAAAGAGCACCACAGATGCGATGTTTGCTTTCAGAATGTTGATTGAGAAGTATAGAGAAGGCCAGAAAGAGTTGCATTGTGTCTTTGTAGATTTAGAGAAAGCTTATGACAGAGTGCCGAGAGAGGAGGTGTGGTATTGTATGAGGAAGTCAGGAGTTGCAGAGAAGTATGTAGGAGTGGTGCAGGATACGTATGAGGGAAGTGTGACAATGGTGAGGTGTGCGGTTGGAATGACAGATGGGTTCAAGGTGGAGGTGGGATTACATCAAGGATCGGCTCTGAGCCCTTTCTTGTTTGCAATGGTGATGGACAGGTTGACGGACGAGATCAGGCAGGAGTCTCCATGGACGATGATGTTCGCGGATGACATTGTGATCTGTAGTGAGAGTAGGGTGCAGGTTGAGGAGAGCCTGGAGAGGTGGAGGTATGCACTGGAGAGAAGAGGAATGAAAGTCAGTAGGAGCAAGACGGAATACCTATGCGTGAATGAGAGAGAGGACAGTGGAATGGTCAGGATGCAAGGAGTGGAGGTGACAAAGGCATTTGAGTTTAAATACTTGGGGTCAACTGTCCAAAGTAACGGGGAGTGCAGTAGAGAGGTGAAAAAGAGAGTGCAGGCAGGTTGGAGTGGGTGGAGAAGTGTGTCAGGAGTGATTTGCGACAGAAGGGTATCAGCAAGAGTTAAAGGGAAAGTTTACAAGATGGTTGTGAGACCAGCTATGTTATATGGTTTGGAGACAGTGGCACTGACGAAAAGACAGGAGGCGGAGCTGGAGGTGGCAGAGATGAAGATGCTAAGATTTTCACTGGGAGTAACAAAGAAGGACAGGGTTAGGAACGATTATATTAGAGGGACCGCTCAGGTTGGACGGTTTGGAGACAAAGCAAGAGAGGCAAGATTGAGATGGCTTGGACATGTGTGGAGGAGAGATGCTGAGTATATTGGGAGAAGGATGCTGAATATGGAGCTGCCAGGGAAGAGGAGAAGAGGAAGGCCAAAGAGGAGGTTTATGGATGTGGTGAGGGAAGACATGCAGGTGGATGGTGTGACAGAGGAAGACGCAGAAGACAGGAAGAAATGGAAACGGATGATCCGCTGTGGCGACCCCTAACGGGAGCAGCCGAAAGTAGTAGTAGTAGTAGTACAGAGGTTTCGAGTAGTTTATAATGATTCTATGAGAACACTACTAAAAAGACCTAGATGGTGTTGTGCAAGTGAAATGTTTGTGGCTGCAGGAGTCAGTAGCTTTCAGGCCTCTTCTAAGAAAGCTCATGTATACATTTATTTGCCGGCTCAGTGACTCTGATAATGTAATCAATCAAAGGTCTAACTAATATAAGATTCAGTGCCACACACTACCAATCCCAGCAGTAGGACCACTGGTATAGCTGCCTTCTTATAAGACGCTGATTTGTTCAATTTATGTTATTTTATTGTGTTTACTCTTTGTATTGTCTTGGGTTTGTCTTTTATCTGTTTGTCTTTGTCTGTTATGGACCCTGAGTCTGCAATAAAGTTTAGAATTGAATTGAATTGAATGATTTAGTACAGCCGATTCACCTGACCTACATGTCTTTGGACTGTGGGAGGAAACCGGAGCCCCCGGAGGAAACCCACACAGACACAGGGAGAACATGCAAACTCCAAACAGACGATGACCTGGGACGACCCCCAAGGTTGGACCATCCTGGGGCTCGAACCCAGGACCTTCTTGCGGTGAGGTGACTGCGCTAACCACTGCGCCATCGTGGCCCCCATTAGTGTAGCTTATTAACAAAGACCACGGATTAACATAGACATTTTGTTTAGTGCTAGGTATCATTCACAATTACCGTGTAACTTGTAAACATGTTACTCACATATGAACAGTGTCCAAGGCTGTGCGTTGAAGGCGATATTCACATTCGCTAACTCGCTATGAACTGAAACGAAACTGAATGCTTCTCAATAATGAGTGCAACAGCACCACAAATCATTCCCAGGTGGCAGAATCATAAAAGAAATGTCAACATAAAATTAATATTTAACAGAAAAGATATCACACTCCCTGCCTGACAAATTTACTTTGTGTCACTACCTACTTTTAAACACGATCCTGTATATCAATGACACATTTCTAGGGGGATTTAGAAAGAAGAATTACAGTTTCGTCCCTGGTGTGCCACATGCTCATGATAACATCTCACAAGAGGGGTACAGATGTGGTGATGGCGTGGGAGGATAAGAGGGTGTTTTTCCTCTCTTGGTATACATGCCAAGACTAAGCGACCCCCTATCCTGAGTAACCTGTTCTCGTCCATAATGGGGTCGAGCTTTTTCAGTGGCTTTGCTTTGGGATCGTCTGCCGTCTTACAATACATCTGTATTTTTCTTTGACAACTTCCCGCTGTACAAGTCCAAGGAGCAGGTTTTTGGTTTTGGCCATTTCTGTGGTGCTACACAGCTCTCATAAATGTTGCCACCCTTTGTGGCCTGCATAGCCTGGAGCTTGAAAGGATATGGCAACATAAATGAGTCTGGCCATATGTGACTACGTGTCCTCTAGCTTGAAAATGCAAGAAGTGATGAGAGCCTAGCTGCACCTCAGAACTATGAGTCCTCATGGCTGTGACATCAGGACAGATCTCTTCATCTCTCTGGGTCTACAAGGGCAAAGGTGTTTGTTTCAGGAGACAGCCATACTGGCGCATTGTAGGCAAGCTGTGCCTGAGAGCCAGCTTGTTTGTTGAAGGAGACTTGCTTTTGTGAACCTGGTGGCATGATGTAGTATCTTGAACTAGATATACATGTTATACCACCAGGCCGCTAGAGGGCGCTCCTACCTTACCATTAGTTAGATGATACAGTATAACTCCAGAGTGCTAGACCAGTTCAGACTAGCCAGACAGTGATGCACATGTAATAATGTTCCATGCTCAAGACGTTCATTAAAAGAAAGTAAACATTGATAAATGCGTGCTCGGTTCATCAACCAAGATATAACACATGATCTGCAAGGTTCCTCTCGGTTGAGATGTAGTACCACTGATCAGGCCGTGGAGATCTTCTGATACAGACACTGTGTTGGATACACAAGTGTAGAACCTTGTGTTGGTGTTATGTCCATCTATCCATTATCCGAACCGCTTATCTGCTCTCAGGTCACAGGGATGCCGGAGTCTAACCCAGCAGTCATTGGGTGGCAGGCGGGGAGACACCCTGGACAGGCCGCTAGGCCATCACACAGGGCCCACACACAGTCAGGTCTAGGGATTAAGGGTTAAGGATGCAATGCTAGTCCTAACCTGGAGTTTATAGAAAAGATGAAAAACAAGGGAAGAAACAGAAAGGACTGATTTCCAACACTGAGAAATAGCCCGGAGGTGGGCTAGCTTACCAAGGTAGCAGGCTAGCATTTAGCAGGTCCCTCCGAAAAGGCCTCGCCATATGGGTCTCAGCTCCCATAAGCGGCGGGTTACATCTTGGTAGGTTAGTTCAGTTTAGGTTGATGGTGTTGAGCTGGAAAGGTGTGAGCTTGCAGTGTCCTGGACAGCGTGTTCAAAGTGGCGTATCATGAGGTGTATGTATACAAACTTCCACCATTAACTAACTCCAGGGGACGCACCTGCACCTCACAGTGACGTCCTCTTAGAAAAACTGCTTAACCGCGCCTCCAATCATTTCTCAATGAAAACCAGCCCAAGTATATAAGAAAAGGAAGAGGGAAAAAGATAAATATACCACCCATCACTCCCAACAATCCTCCCCCTTACAAAAACAAAAAAACATCTGGTTTCAACCTATTTCTTTTTTTCTTTTTCTCTTTGTTTCATCCTTTTTATATTAACCATTTTCTTGTTTCTTAAAATAACAACAAGACTATATGTACAATTATAATCTAACCCGTTTTTTTCTAACTCCACTGATTTGCGTGCATTACTATCAACAATGCGCTCCCAACCTTTTCAAAATACAAACCATATATTCATCCCGTTGACAGGGTGTCCGCAATAACGTATTCTCTGCCTGGCAAATGCACTACCGTCAGGTTATATGGCTGTAAAATTAAACTCTAATGGAACACTCTCTGACTGGATGTTTTGAACTTTGACAGGAACGTAAGTGGGTTGTGATCAGTGAGGACTACCAGGTCAACTCCAGCACTAGAGACGTACGCCTCAAAGTGTTGGACTGCTAGGACAAGAGCCAGGGCCTCCTTCTCGATGGTGGAATATTGCCTCTGATGGCGATTCAGTTTCTTTGAGAAATATGCAACAGGCCCGTCTATTCCTGACCCACCAGTCTGTAGCAGCAGCACCGCCCCCACTCCAACATTGCAAGCATCCACTGCAAGCTTGAATGGGACAGAGAAGTCCGGAGCAACCAGCACTGGTTCACTAGCAAGAATGGCTTTAACCATTTCCAGCGCTGTCTTACAATCCGCTGACCAGCTAAACTTAACTCCCTGCTTCAACAGGTTTGTGAGTGGTGTTGTCACAGCTGCAAAGTTGGGAACACACCGCCTATAAAAACCACACATGCCCAAAAGGCGCATTAGCTGATGTTTTGTTCTCAAAACAGGCAGGTCTAAAATGGCTTGCACCTTGGCAGTCCTTGGTCTCACTGAACCTTGACCCACCTGGTGCCCCAAATATGTGAGCTGCCCCTTTCAAATCTCACATTTGGGCAAGATGATTACCAACACTGCTTGTTTAAGACACTCAAACAGCTGTCTCATATGTTCCATGTGATCAAACCATGAAGCACCACCGCAAACCACATCATCCAGACACGCGACAGTGTTCTACAGTCTGGAGGTTACCAAACTCATTAACCTCTGAAAGGTTGCCGGCGTGTTCCTCATGCCAAACGGGAGAACCCAACAATGACAGAAACTCTCCTGCATCACAAATGCAGACACATCTCTTGCCCCTTCTGTCAACGGGACTTGCCAGTAGCCCTTTAACAAGTCAAATTTCGACACATACTGTGCATTGCCGATCTTATCAATACAGTTCTCCAGTCTGGATATAGGATATGCATCTGTTTTAGTTACGTTATTTACCTTTCGGTAATCAATGCAAGGACGCACAGTTAAATCGGCCTTGGGAACAGGGACTAAGGGAGAACTCCATTCACTTCAGCCTTGCTGGATCACACCAATTTCTTCCATGTAGAGCAACTCTGGTTTCACCTGAGCCCATTTTGTGGGTTAATCCGGTATGGATGTTGTTTAATGGGGCTTGCCTCACCAGTGTCTACATCATGGGTTAGTAAATTTGTTAAGCCAGGGGTATGTCTAAACAGAGGACTGTACTCATCCACTAGATATAATACATCCTCTTTCTGCTCTGTGGTGAGATGACTCAGTGACTCTCTGAGATTGACCAGGGCACTGGAATTCTTAAGCCCAGCTGTAACTGGTTCAACTGACCCAACCCCATCATCCTCGCTCTCCTCCTCTTCCACAGTAACCTGAAATGTGATACACACAGCAGATGGAGTGTCATGAGTATAATAAGGTTTCAAGAGACTGGTGTGACATAGTCATGATTTCTGTCTCCGGTCGGGTGTCTCAACAACATAATTGCCATCACCCATCTTCTTGATAACCTTATATGGATCATAGAATTTCACCCCCAGCTTACCTCCACTCATGGGCAACAACACTAGAACCTGGTCTCCTGATTTGAAGGTACGCTTCACTGCCTTTTTGTCATAGTGAGTCTTCATCTTTCCCTTAGCTGTTTACAAGTTACTCCTGGCCAAGTCACAAGCTGCATGCAGCCGGTCCTTGAAGGACACTAAATACTCCAAAACCCCACCAGGAGCAACTTTCTGCAAAGCTGACTGTAACAGCTGTTCTTTCACCATCTTCATAGACCCTCTCACTTGATGTCCATAAACCAGCTCAAAAGGGCTAAAACATGTAGCCTCATTCACCTAGTCTCTATCAGCAAACAATAAAAATGGCCTAGCTACATCTCAGTCATTTGAGTAACCAACAAAATAGGTCTTAATTATAGACTTTAAAGTCTGATGGTACTTCCTGATTACACCTTCGGCCTGAGGATGATAGGCAGATGACACAGTTTGTTTAACTCCCAGCTCCTGCATCACTTCCTGGAATACACCAGAAGTGAAGTTGGACCCACGATCATGTTGGACTTGTAGTGGTAAACCTACCCAAGAAAAGAAATGGAGCAGAGCCTCCACTATGACCTTGGTCTTAATAGAGGGTATGAGGGTGACGTCACAGGTGCGGAACTCACAGCGGTAACGCGGCACTGAGTGGCAAAAAGACTGAATGGCAGCATTAACGTCCAGCTTGAATACAGCAAAAATGCATCTAAAATGCGAAAGAGCTGTTGTGCGATAGACTGCACTAATAAATTTCACAAGAAATCGGAGTTATCTTTTTACAAACTACCAAAAGATAAGGTAAAGAGAAAAAAACGGATCGATGCAATTCGCAGAAACAACTGGAATCCAGGCACTGAATCGTGGATTTGCAGTTCCCATTTTGTGTCAGGTAGGCTAACGTTAGGCTTTGTTGGATTTTTGGGTAACGTTAAGTGGTAAAATCATACAGTCATATACTGTATTGACTACTCATCAATTAAATATTTAGCATCTTTCATAAGTTTTTGTCAGCATATGTTTTTAAAAAACGTTCTTGTGTTGTGTTCTACAAACAAAGGGGAGAATGGCTGGCTTAACATTACAGTTTTCACAGTTGTAACTTAATAAAATAAAATAAATATTTGTACAAACCTGTCCACATACAACCAGAATGTCCACCTGTGTCCTCGTCACTTTAATGTTGCCATCAAATCCCGCCTTGAAGTACGACCAAGCGTCAAGACTTTTGTATACCTTCAGACTTCGCTTTGTGTATTTCTCTGGCGTAAAAATCAAGTCCATATAAATATCAGGAAACTCGATTTGTGGCCAAATGTTAATGTCCATGGACCAATTGTTATTTGGTAAGATGTACTTCCTTTAATTTAAGCAGATAATCTTGCATTATAATCCCCGTTTCACTGTTTCCCCTACTAGAAGCAGCCATGTTGCAGGATGGTTTGCCACTCACTGCGACTGAGGGGGCGTGTTCCAGTGGGAAAGTGACGTCAATGCATACCCTCTATTGATTTCAACGGCACCGCCTCCGGAAATCTGGTGGCCACATCCATAATAGTCAGGAGGTACTCATTCCCTTGCTTAGTTTTTGGCAAAGGGCCAACACAATCAATACGTACTCTTGAGAAAGGTTCCTCTATAACAGGTAGAGGGCAGAGAGGAGCAACTGGAATTGTCCGGTTAGGCTTGCCCACAACCGGACAAGCATGACAGCTACGACAGTACAAAACCACGTCTTTATGCATTTTGGGTCAGTCGAAATTGTCTACTGATTTTCTCTTGCGTTTTACGGATACCTAAATGACCCGCTAAGGATACTTCATAGGCTAAATGCACGACTTCCGTCCTGAAACTTTCAGGCAACACAATTTGAGTCATAACGGTCCACAGTTCATCTGCAGGGTGATCACGAGGCCGCCACTTCTTCAACAAGACTCCATCTTGGAGAAAGAAACCTTCAGCCACAGCCTTCATGTCCTCAGCATTATCAGCCATCTGTCTTAATGGAGCTACAGAAGGATATTTTCCTTGCTCTGATATAAGGGCTTCCCAAGCAAACTGGGAGCAGGGGGACACCTCAGCTAGCCTAGCAAAAAAAAGGTATCAGCCAAACCACCAGACAGTTCATCTGGCTCACTGGAATTTCCCTTTTCAGCAGCCAGAGCCTGAGGACATGTCACCAAACATGCCGTAAACACCTCAGGGTGTTCTCTCTCCAAAGCCATGGTCTCAGGGACCTCACAAGGTGTCTCACTCACAACAGGTGTCACACAGACCTGAGTACCAGCCAAATCATTGCCCAACACAATCAGCAAGGAAGGAACAATACCCACCACTACCGGTCCATTTACAATGTTAGATGCCAGAAATACTTTGTGCAGAGGGGCATTCACAAAAACACCTCCTACCCCCTTCACTGGGGTAGAAGCTTTTAAATAGGTGGCGGGCAGTAGGTCTATTACACCCTGAACCATTAAGGACTGTGTGGCAGTGGTCTCCCTCAAAATTGATACAGGGACCATTTCGCCATCGGGTGCACCAGAAACCACCCGTTTTGACACAAAACCTTCAAATCCCTTCACTATTGGGCAGGAAGGCAGGTTCAAACTGTCCACTTCATAAGAACTGATCTGAGTCTGGGCACTAATCAATCCCACAATTTTCCCATCTCCATTTTTTCTCTTGAGACTGGGACAACTAGACTTTATATGGCCAGGTTTTCTGCAATAATGGCAAATGACAACTTTTTGGAAAAAAATAAACCTTCTCATATCTTTTCCCTGGCCCTGGAGACTGAACAGAGGTGGGAGTAGATTTTGTCATGACAGCCTCACCAGGCCTGTCAGTTGCAGCCTGCCTCCTATCCTGTCTGCCAAACTTTCCTTTCCATGGCACTTCTTCACGAGTTAACTCATAAGAATCTGCTGCCATAGCAGCTTTTCTTAACTCAGTAATGCTCATCTCATTTAGACCTATTTCCATATGCTGGGGTAAACTGGTTTTGAACTGCTCCACCAGCATAAGCTGCCACAATTCTGGAAAGGTGTGAGTGTTCGTGCTTCCTAACCACCTGTCAAACACAACCTCCTGTTGCCTAGCCAAATCAAGACAAGTTTAACTTGATTTTCACTGCAGAGACCTGGACTTCTGTTGATAGGCTTCTGGAACCACCTCATAGGTTGCTAGAGCTACTTTCCTCACAGTATCATAGTCTCTGCTGTCAGAAGCATCTAGAGCTGCATAAGCTTCCTGGGCTTTGCCCTCAAGCACACTCTGGATAAGTAACGTCCACCTATTCTCAGGCCATTCCAGCTCTTTGGCAATATTCTCAAAAGCGTCAAAGCAAGAGCCCACATCATCCTAATTAAATTGTGGCATGAGTCTCCAACAGCTGGAAACAGCAAAACAAGTTTCGTGCTTACGTTGTAAGTCACTGTTGTTCACTTTAAGCTTCTCTTGCTCTAATGTCAGCTTTGCTAAGTCAAGCTGAAACACCCCCCCCCCTCTCGCTCTGCTCTTTCATATACGTGATCTTTTAGGTGCAACACTGAAATCAGGGTCTCCAAATCTCTGGCTTTTTAAGTCTCTGGAGTGACGTCTACCTCACAATACTGAGCTACCGCAAGCAAATCTTCTTTTTTAAGCTAACGCAACTCCTTGCGTCCAAAATCACTCCCACAAGTTGAACGTTGAATGGTTATTGTTATCAAATTGTCTCAAAAATAGGCTAACCAAAAGAGACTCTCACAAAATTACCTCGAAGGTAACTATTACCAAATAGCCTTACCGACAAAACGTATAACCTGCAACAAGAGGTAGCTCATAGGTCACTATATTCCCAGAAACTGATATGAACAGACCGCGCACACACAGCGCTCACAACGTTACTCGCAGACCACAAACCAATACACTGCAGTACACACCAGCAAAACACCTGCCACCATTAGCCAAGTAGCTACCAGCTAACCAGCCAAACCAACCTGCTATCAACCTGTAGACCTATAGCCCCGTTTTTAACATCAACACTCACGATGCATGCATTCACTAACTTAACTTCTAGCTAGCTAGCTTAGTTTTACACACATATGCAACCACCTGTTTTAAGTGAGAAGTTAGCACCGTGCCGCTATTCTGCACCTAGCTGTATGTCCGCGGCCTACTTCTAAACCTAGCAACACGCGGCTTTTCCTGAGCCCAATCCAACAGAATTGACCCTTCGCTACGGCCCGCCCCCCTTACTTACTGTTGCTACGCCCGTCAAGCTTTAACATTATTTTACGGTTATTAAAAGTAATTACGTACCTTGGAGCAGACAAAGCTGTGCTTGTTGATCTTTGAGGGGTTCAACTGGATTTGAGGACGCCCACATAGCTTTATCCACAGCCTACACTTTCCAGGGTTTGATTTTGGTTTTGGAAAGGGAGGAAAGGGAGAAAACGTACATCTCCTTCAACCTGTCCGGCTGTTACAAGTGCCCCAGGCGCAATGTTTAACCATAACCAGCTAAAAGTCCACAAAACCAGCTCGAAAATTGCGAAAATCTGAAACTTTTGCATCGGAGTCAACGGAGCGCCGCCATGGACGTGTCGGACCGCTGTCCTATGCTGCGCTGTGACTGGTTAGTCTGCGTTTCGGGGCGTGGCTTAGCGAAGCGCGTAACTCGCTAACTGACATCTAATCGCTAACCGGTTTATCGACCATTAATATACATTAATCTTCGAACAAAAGAGTGCCCCAAATTATGTTACGGACTAGTCGGGTTAAGGGTTAAGGACGCAATACTAGTCCTAACCTGGAGTGTGTAAAAAAGAGGAAAAACGAGGGAAGAAACGAAAGAAGGACTGATTTCCAACACTGAGAAGTAGCCAGGAGGTGGGCTAGCTTACCGAGGTAGCAGGCTAGCAGTTAGCAGGTCCCTCTGACAAGGCCTCGCCATATGGGTCTCAGCTCCCGTAAGCGGCGGACTCCGTCTTGGCAGGTCAGTTCAGTTTAGTTGATGGTGTTGAGCCGGAAAGGTGTGGACTTGTAGTGTCCTTAACAGCGTGTTCAAAGTGGCGTATCCTGAGGCGTATGCATGCAAACTGCCGCCATTAGCTAACTCCAGGGGACGCACCTGCGCCTCGCAGTGACGTCATATTATAAACACTGCTTAACCACCCCCCCAATCATTTCGCAATGAAAACCAGCCCAAGTATGTAAGAAAGGGAAGAGGGAAAAGGGCAAATATACCCCCTATAATTTCTAACACACACACACACACACACACACACACACACACACACACACACACACACACACACACACACACAAACACACCTAGGGGCAATTTAGTATGGCAGGTTCTGAAGTTTTCCTTTACTTGGAGACGGTTTGGACAAGGGCTGAGGATGGACGCATGGCCATTACAGAGAATATTTGCTTTGAAAACATTGATGTTCTTTGGCCTATGGACCATTCCTAAGCAATCTTCCCCTACGATGACCCATGCTAGGTCGAGACACTGGGCATGAGAAGAATTATGGGGCCCATTTATCTGCTCATCTACTTTGTGCACTCTCAAAATATCTCGCCCTAAGAGCAAAAGCATAGGAGCATGAGGGTCTACAGTGGAGATATTCTCTGCAACTGGCCTTAGGTGTGGATGATGTACAGCAGTGTCAGAACTAGGGATCTCGGACCTGTCGTCAGGAATCACGCCACAGGAATCAAGTTAAGGTAGGTAGAGGAAGCTGCAGTTTTCCACCAAGGGGTTCAATCACAAAGCTGACAGCTCTTCGACCTGATGGCTCTGTTGTCCCTGAACAGGTCTTCAATGTGTAGGGGCTTGTGCTTGTTTTGATGCCAAAGATACTTAAAAACTCAGTCTTGGCTAACGACTGGTTACTCTGTTCATCTAAAACTGCATACATCCTCACAGCTTTCTCTTTTTTGTCCTGTAGGACATGCTTTCACAAGGCAAATCTCTGAGTGTACTGCGAACATCAGCCTTGCCATAGATTTCTGTACACATGGTGGTAACAGGGGTGGATGTGTCATCGATCTGCTCTCCGCCATCCTCTTTGTCTGCTATTGTATTGTTGAGCTACTGTCTATGGTTTCCACTGATTATGATTATTTCATCATCCTGGGTGATTTTAATGTTCATGTTGACAACCAAACAGACCCCAATGCTAGAAACCTAATTGGCTTACTGGAGGCATTTGCCCTCACTCAGCATGTTTCCGGACCCACACACAATAAGGGGCATACTCTAGACTTAGTTATATCAAAAGGACTTAATATTACTGTACCCTGTGTCATGGATGTTGCTATCTCTGATCACTGTTGTATATTTTTTGATGTGTCAGCTCTTCCTGTACAACAGAAGAGCGCTCGAATGCTCAAAAAACGCTTCATTGATAATAACACAATTGAAACCTTCCAGAAAACCGTAAATGAGTTGTCGCCATTCATATCATCACAACCTGAGGATCCTTCAAAAAAGAGCCATAAGAATTGTAAACAAAACCACTTACAGAGAGCCTACAAACCCACTCTTTATCAAACTGAAAGCACTAAAATTTAAGGATTTGGTTGACTTCAAAACAATTCAAATCATGTACAGAGTAAAAAATCAGCAGTTACCAAACAGTGTCCAAAAGTTGTTCCAAAGGAGGGAAAGTGAACAGGATTTCAGAGGAACATGTATATTCACAAAACAACTAGTGAGGACAAATGCAAAACTTCGTTGTATATCCATCAGAGGAGTCAATTTATGGAACGAGTGTAAAAAAGAAATGAAGATGTGTAGATCAATAAGTAAGTTTAAACAACTCTTTAAAAGCCACATATTGAACAGATGTAGGATGGATGAACAAATAGGTGGTCTGGAATAACAGGACATGACACAGGACGTGTAAGGTGCCTTGTTTGACTTGTGCTGTTTTGTTTATTTTGTGCTCTATGCATTGGCATTTCTTTTCTTTTTTCCACTTTTGTTTTGGTTTGATTTGACTGATAAATTATAAGAAAGGGGTAGGACCAGAAAAGTTCTTTACTTTATCCTACGCCCTTTTCGGACATGGTCCAGCAATTACTTGTGTTGTTACAGAGAGTTTGCAAAAAATGTTCACTATTATTTCCATTTGTTCTTGTATTCCTGCCTGTGCATTTTATTTTGTTATTTTAGCGTGTTCGAAATAAAAAGAAAAAAAAAGTGGGGGATTCACTTCAACCAAGATTTCTGCAAAGCTGGCCGAGAGGCTTGTGCAACTGCATGGCCAAAGATGGAGAAAGCCAGAGCTGCTGGGAAGAATGTGTACTGCAGAGGACATGTCGGGTACATCAATGGTAATAGGGTTGCACTAAATTAGATTTTTGTAGATTGGAAAAAAATACAAGAGCGGAATGCTGTTAAAGCACTACTGATAAATAACCGAGAGTGTACTGATCCAGATTTAATTTCTAATGAAATCTTCAGAGTTTACAGTGAACTGTACTCCACCTCTTAGTCATCCTCACACAATGATGCTTTGAGCATGTTAAGGCATGGATCCCCAACGAGGATGAATGTTTTAAAAGCATATGCGAGGCAGACATCATTCTGGACGAAGTGGAAAAAGCCATGAAATCCTTAGCATTAGACAAATCTCCGGGTTCAGATGGTCTAACTAGCAATTTCTATAGACACTTCTGGAAATATCTTAAAGACCTTATTTTCCATATGTTAAAAGAAGTATCTGAATCCCGCACTCTTCCAACTACTATGAAGCAGGGGATAATAACACTCATCCCTAAGCCTGGTTAAGAGCCCAAATTAATTGACAATCTTAGACCTATAACCTTGCTCATTAACGAATATAAAATTTTAACTCATATTTATGCAAACAGACTGAAATCTGGTATCACAAACTCTCAGATACACAATCTGGTTTTATTAAAGGACAATCAGTTCATGACAACATACGGCTTGCTAATGACTCACTGGAATATAACCATTTAATTGAAGGAGAAGGTTTTACTTTATGTTTAGATTTTTTTAAAGCGTTCAACACAATTGAACACACATTTATTTTTAGCACCTTAGAACTATTTGCTTTTGGAGAAAAGTTAATTAATGTGGTTAAAGTACTTTATAAGGATAATAATAGTGCAGTCTTATTACCACAAGGTACTACATGTCCAAGATTCTCAGTTAATAAGGGAATTAAACAGGAGTGCCTCATTTCACCTTTATCATTTATCTCAGCAGTGGAAATGCTCCATTCACATAAAAGTAGTTGACAGTGTTAGGAAAACAGCTGGCAATTAGCCAACTGGCAGACGACACTACCATATTCATGGAAAATAGTGACCAAATTCCAAAAGTCCTCAAAACAAATGATTTTTTTTCCCTAAGGCATCTGGCTTAAAATTAAACCTTAAAAAAAAGGTGAATTGTTGCCAAGTCATGATACCCCGCCAGCTACAATTCATAATATCCCCATTAAATCAACTGTTAAATAGCTAGGCATACACATTTCTAAGGATAATAACACTCTAGATAATCTCAACATTTGGAATACTTTAGATAAATGTAAGTCATATGTAAATCTCTGGTCTCAAGGGGAAATCTCTATTATTGGCTGAATTTTCCTCACAAAAATGGAATGCCTTTCAAGATTCACTTACCCATCTATTCATTGTCAGCCTCCAAAAATGAAATTAAGTCTATAAACCAGGCTAACTTTAATTATATTTGGAACAGGAAAACACACTACACCAGGAAAGGAATTATGGTTAAAGGACATGGGGAAGGAGGTCTTAAAGCCAGTGATACAGATTATATCAGTGACGCTATCAAAATGAATTGGCTTAGATCCTCTTTGAGAAATGAAAACACCCTGTGGTCCCACATGCCAAACCACGTTTTTAAGACTTTAGGAGGAATTGACTTCCTCCTTGGATGGTAGCACAGGTGCTACAGTATTGAAAATTAATCTACAAGCACAATTTTAGTCCCCATAACACCCCATTATGGAGTTGCAGGTATGTTTTACTTAAAAATAAACCTATACTTTACAACAATTGGCTAGAGAAAGGAATATGGTCCGTGGTGCATCCGTTGGATAAAACCAGAAACATTCTACCCTTTGAGGGGTTTCGTTCTAAATTTAACCTAGATGACAGAAGACAGTGTAATAATGTTATCAAAGCAATCCTCCAATCTATAATTGGCATGTCTTATAACTTATTTCAAAACAATGTAAATCCCAATCTCCTTTCGCTTTTTGTGAGTGGTCACAATATCAGTAATCTAGCTCTACCTAATATCACAACCCGGCAAACCTTTATCAAAGAATTCTATCCAGTCTCATTAAACAGAAACTTGATTTTCCTCTGCTTTAGATCCTGTCCATGAATATCACAAACAGAATAATAATAATCATCATCATCATAAATAATAATAATTATAACATTTATACAACGCTTCTTAAGACACCCAAAGCGCTTCACAGTGAAGGGGGTAACTCTCTTCAACCACCACCAATGTGTAGCCCCACCTGGGTGATGCATGGCAGCCATTTTGCGCCAGAACACTCACTACACACGTCCGTCAACCTGTCCATCACCATTGCAAACAAGGAAGGGCTCAGAGCCGATCCTTGATGTAATCCACCTCCTCATTAAACCCAACTGCCATTCCAACCGCACACCTCACCACTGTCACACCTTCCACATACATATCCTGCACCACTCCTACATACTTCTCTGCAACTCCCCACTTCCTATTTACAATACCACACCTCCTCTTTCGGCACTCTGTCATAAGCTTTCTCTAAATCAACAAAGACACAATGTAACTCCTTCTGGCCTTCTCTATACTTCTCCATCAACATTCTCAAAGCAAACATCACATCTGTGGTGCTCTTTCCTGGCATGAAACCATACTGCTGCTGCTGCTAATCGTCACCTCTCCTCTTAACCTAGTGTAACGACCCTCACTTGTGCAGGTGTTCGGAATAGAGATTCAGACCAGGGGTTCCTAACAGTGGCTTTTATTGCCTGCATTCACAAATAAAACAACAATCCATGAGATTTCTGCTGCAAGGCGACTGCATACAAGTCTAAAATAGCATAAAACCACAATAAGAACAATGCTCTCCATGACGCACAGCGCAGCGTGGTTGCCGCCAAAATTATACTTTAACTCGGTTAAAACACTTACAAATCACTTTCTATCGTTACTTTTCGAGAGCATTAGTTAGTACAACTTATATACATTTATATCCAACCCATAGTTTGCAAAGAAAACATGTTCATTTATTAAAATATCAAATTATTCACGGAGCGCTCCCAAAGCCTGCTTACCTCCAGCGGAGATGGGCTAGCTCTCAGGTACGGATAGCGCAAATGCCCAAAATGTGTCAAAGCGAAAGTAAATAGACAAACTGTCGCGCAGCCTCATATGTAACCTTAGTGAATGCGGTACAACATCTGGGGTTTACACAAACCATCAAAAAGCATTGGATTACAATAACATGTTAAAATACAAATTTTGGGAGAATTCACTTTATCTGAGTGAGGTCATTTTCAACTCTGTTACACTAGCTTCTATCACTCTCTCCCATATCTTGATGCTGGGGCTGATCACCACCTCTCCTCCTCTTAACCTAGCTTCTATCACTCTCTCCCATGTCTTGATGCTGGGGCTGATCACCACCTCTCCTCCTCTTAACCTAGCTTCTATCACTCTCTCCCATGTCTTCATGCTGGGGCTGATCACCACCTCTGCTCCTCTTAACCTAGCTTCTATCACTCTCTCCCATGTCGTCATGCTGGGGCTGATCACCACCTCTGCTCCTCTTAACCCCGCTTCTATCACTCTATCCCATGTCTTCATGCTGGGGCTGATCACCACCTCTGCTCCTCTTAACCCAGCTTCTATCACTCTCTCCCATGTCTTCATGCTGGGGCTGATCACCACCTCTGCTCCTCTTAACCTAGCTTCTATCACTCTCTCCCATGTCTTCATGCTGGGGCTGATCACCACCTCTGCTCCTCTTAACCTAGCTTCTATCACTCTCTCCCATGTCTTCATGCTGGGGCTGATCACCACCTCTGCTCCTCTTAACCCAGCTTCTATCACTCTCTCCCATGTCTTCATGCTGGGGCTGATCACCACCTCTGCTCCTCTTAACCTAGCTTCTATCACTCTCTGCCATGTTTTCATGCTGGGGCTGATCACCACCTCTCCTCCTCTTAACCTAGCTTCTATCACTCTCTCCCATATCTTCATGCTGGGGCTGATCACTACCTCTCCTCCTCTTAACCTAGCTTCTATCACTCTCTCCCATGTCTTCATGCTGGGGCTGATCACCACCTCTGCTCCTCTTAACCCAGCTTCTATCACTCTCTCCCATGTCTTCATGCTGGGGCTGATCACCACCTCTGCTCCTCTTAACCTAGCTTCTGTCACTCTCTCCCATGTCTTCATGCTGGGGCTGATCACCACCTCTCCTCCTCTTAACCTAGCTTCTATCACTCTCTCCCATGTCTTCATGCTGGGGCTGATCACCACCTCTGCTCCTCTTAACCTAGCTTCTATCACTCTCTCCCATGTCTTCATGCTGGGGCTGATCACCACCTCTCCTCCTCTTAACCTAGCTTCTATCACTCTCTCCCATGTCTTCATACTGGGGCTGATCACCACCTCTGCTCCTCTTAACCTAGCTTCTATCACTCTCTCCCATGTCTTCATGCTGGGGCTGATCACCACCTCTGCTCCTCTCAACCTAGCTTCTATCACTCTCTCCCATGTCTTCATGCTGGGGCTGATCACCACCTCTTCTCCTCTTAACCTAGCTTCTATCACTCTCTCCCATGTCTTCATGCTGGGGCTGATCACCACCTCTCCTCCTCTTAACCTAGCTTCTATCACTCTCTCCCATGTCTTCATGCTGGGGCTGATCACCACCTCTGCTCCTCTTAACCTAGCTTCTATCACTCTCTCCCATGTCTTCATGCTGGGGCTGATCACCACCTCTGCTCCTCTTAACCTAGCTTCTATCACTCTCTCCCATGTCTTCATGCTGGGGCTGATCACCACCTCTCCTCCTCTTAATCTAGCTTCTATCACTCTCTCCCATGTCTTCATGCTGGGGCTGATCACCACCTCTCCTCCTCTTAACCTAGCTTCTATCACTCTCTCCCATGTCTTCATGCTGGGGCTGATCACCACCTCTGCTCCTCTTAACCTAGCTTCTATCACTCTCTCCCATGTCTTCATGCTGGGGCTGATCACCACCTCTGCTCCTCTTAACCTAGCTTCTATCACTCTCTCCCATGTCTTCATGCTGGGGCTGATCACCACCTCTCCTCCTCTTAACCTAGCTTCTATCACTCTCTCCCATGTCTTCATGCTGGGGCTGATCACCACCTCTGCTCCTCTTAACCTAGCTTCTATCACTCTCTCCCATGTCTTCATGCGCTGGGGCTGATCAACTTTATGATGACTTTATACGTATCTGTTGTATTAACTTTTTATCGTTTACCCTGCTTTTATATATATATATATATATATATATATATATATATATATATATATATAAAATGCTATCTGATACCGTGCTGGTTGTTTTTTACTGTGTTCTGTAAGGTGTCCCGAGTGCTCTGAAAGGCGCCCACAAATAACATATACACTACCGTTCAAAAGTTTGGGATCACCCAAACAATTTCGTGTTTTCCATGAAAAGTCACACTTATTCACCACCATATGTTGTGAAATGAATAGAAAATAGAGTCAAGACATTGACAAGGTTAGAAATAATGATTTTTATTTGAAATAAGATTTTTTTTACATCAAACTTTGCTTTCGTCAAAGAATCCTCCATTTGTAGCAATTACAGCATTGCAGACCTTTGGCATTCTAGCTGTTAATTTGTTGAGGTAATCTGGAGAAATTGCACCCCACGCTTCCAGAAGCAGCTCCCACAAGTTGGATTGGTTGGATGGGCACTTCTTTGAGCAGATTGAGTTTCTGGAGCATCACATTTGTGGGGTCAATTAAACGCTCAAAATGGCCAGAAAAAGAGAACTTTCATCTGAAACTCGACAGTCTATTCTTGTTCTTAGAAATGAAGGCTATTCCATGCGAGAAATTGCTAAGAAATTGAAGATTTCCTACACCGGTGTGTACTACTCCCTTCAGAGGAAAAAATCTTATTTCAAATACAAATCATTATTTCTAACCTTGTCAATGTCTTGACTCTATTTTCTATTCATTTCACAACATATGGTGGTGAATAAGTGTGACTTTTCATGGAAAACACAAAATTGTTTGGGTGATCCCAAACTTTTGAACGGTAGTGTATTATTATTAGTTATACCTCAGTACTTGCTGCAGTTCTGCACATCGGCCTTGTTCTTGAAAAGCGGTACCAGTGTGCTTCTCCTCCACTCAGACATCCTCTCACTTTCCAAGACTGTTAAACCATCTAGTTGAACCCCAATGCCAGACCCATGTTGAAACTATTCTCTCAAGTCGTCCTCAGTCCATACGACTGGTTGTGGCGAGTTGGAACAGTCTTTCGGTTCTGTTTACAACTTACTTTTATTACGATTTATATGTATATGTATGTTTTCTACATGTTTGTAACGTTATATTGTTACGTGTGGAGCTTAGTGCACAGTCGGGATGCACAGTGTAGGGTGTTTTAGTCTGGGGAGTGGGGGGGAGGTACAGCAATGTTTGTTTTTTCTTTCCACGCACCATTTGGAGAGATGCGGAGAGGAGGGGGGAGGGTTTGTCCTTGAACATTTTTTTTGTCGTCTGTCAATGTTCCTCAAACCTCAAATACACAAAGAGCTGCTGGACAGGCTGGTCACCCGTAAAGAAAGCATAAAAGCTATGGGCGATCTCCAAACTCAGGCTCCGGGGCCAGATGGTCTGACCCCCAGGTTTATCAAGCTTGCCAGGGCCTGCTCACAGTGTCGGCGCTACGGGGGGGGGGCATTGGCCGGGCCTCGCCCCCCAAAATGAAAGTTGTGCCCCCCCCACCAATTACCCAGTGATGATGTAAAAATTAGTACTTAAACATCATGTAAAAATTAAAATTAATTAATGCACATAGCACATTTAAATACATAATCAATAATAATAATAATCAATGAAATAAAATGCTTAAATGTCGTGATTGTGGAGGAGCGGCGTTAGCAGGACACCGGAGCGGAACATCAGTGTGTGATTTTGTCCCTTCGGGTGGTAATTGCGTGTGACACACAGGAAGAGGATGCTTTAAAAGCGCAGCACATGGACCGAAGACTACTCGCTAAAATACTGGCCAGAAGGCACCCTCCCAGCCCAGGTGTCATTTCAGTGATCAGACTGGTTTTACATTGGGCCCTTATTCTTGCAATAATGTAAGGAGCCTCCTAAACCTCATACAATATGGCACATAGCTAAAGGGCAAATCTGCAGTTATTGCCCCTGACGCAGAGAAGACCTTCGACAGGATTGAGTGGCCTTACCTGTTAGGGGTCCTCTCAAAATTTAACTTAGTGTCACAAACCACACACGACCCACACGCAGAGGCAGGAGTTAGGCGAAAGAGGGACTTTCCTGATAATTACAAAGAAATAAAAATAAAAATAAATAAAAACAAAAAATACAATAAAATCAAGTCGACCAAGCTGAGGTAAGGGCATCAGGCAAAACGCTCAACCAAGGCAGCAGGCACCGATCAAAATCCAGAAAAAGGCAAAACATACAATCAGGCGGGATACGAAGCACGCAGGGAGCCAAACTACGGTCTGGCAGACAAGGGTCCACTGCCTGCTGGGGTAATGAACAGACAAGCAACAGGTGTGGCACAATGAGCGACCGATAGGCTGACAGATAATGCAGGGGGCGTGCCAGTGGGTGGTGTAGTGGTGGGAGCAGCTAGTAGGTGCTGACTGGAGAATGAGTGGAGTTGTGTGTGCAGGAGAAGCAGCAGGAGCGTGGGGGTTAAGAGGAGCAGGAAGTTCCAGCATAGTCCATGACATTTAGGTGAAAACTTTATTAAATGGATATCTCCTCTATATTGTAGCGAAGTCGCTACCCCGTCAGAATTGTGACGTCATGTTTTACCCATCAGGCACTGCGTGCAGATTGTCAGTTATTAAATGTTGTGTTGTGTAACCTTGGTACTGAAACCCTGAACAACTTTGTTGTTCGAGTAGATGACCCCCATGTATTGTGTCACATTCCTAGTAGGTTCTTGTCTCTGCGTGAGTTCAATAAAGGGGCTGCAAAGTTACCTTTGTCGTTGCTTCTACGTTTGCCACACTGGTGTCAGAAGTGGGATTGCAGCCAATACCCACAAATCCAAGATGGCAACGTCAAGAAGAAACTTCTATGTAGAGCTCCGTGAGATTGAGGACTTCATCGAGCATCTGGAAAAAGAGCTTTCCTGGGGAAAGAGCATCGCCGCTCGGAAGAAGATGTCCCGCGGAGGAAGGGCTGACGGAGCCAACGCCCCCCGTCCTTCAGGACCCGACACGGCCGGCCGGTTCAGCGATTCGGAGGCGGCAACTGCCGCCGAGAAGTCGCGGCCCACTCTCATTTCAACGCCGACCACGTCACCGCCGGCCACCACCCACCCACTACCAACAGCCGTCATTCCGCCGACGCCATGACATCGCCAGCCGCCGCCGTCTCATCGCCGGTGCCGGCCGCCGCCCATCCACTATCAACAACCGCCATGCCGCCGCCGGCCGCCGCCATTACGTCACCGGTCACCGTCACCACTTCGCTGACCAACGTCACTACAACCCCAGCACCCCCTGCTAATGTGATGCTGCCATCCCCAAGCATCTTCAAGCGCACGGTATGCGGGCATCACAGCCTTCGAGCCATACCTAGCTCAAGTGAAACTGGTAGCAAGTCACAACCAGTGGAGCACCCAAGACACTGCTGCTCATGTTGCCCTGGCGCTCGAAGGGAATGCGCTGCAGGTATTGCTCGACCTTATGCCGTCAGAACAGCAGGATTAGGAGACACTGGCCGCTGCTTTAGACCGACGCTTTAGTCAACGGGTCTCTACTGACAGCATGCGAGACCGACTGGCCCGCCGGCGCCGCCAAGAGGGCGGGACCCTGGGAACCTATGCAGCAGACGTGCACTTCTTTGCACATCGTGGCTACCCCACCTTTGATCCAGCAGCTCGTGACGAGTTAGCCCTGAGTGCCTTCATCCAGGGGCTCACCCCAGAGAGGTTGAAGGAGCACCTCCGCATCACGGCACCTACAGTCTTCAAGACTGCATTGGAAGAGGCAGAGAGGGTGGAGGCTGTGATGGCCCCACACAACCAACCAAGACCCCGAGTGCGTCAGGTTGAGGTCCACGCAGATGAAGGAGACGTCGAATGAGGGGTCGTCTGCCAGGCTTGTCCATCACCACGCCAAAAGCAACCAGGCCGACGCCAACCACCCTTCAGACCTTGGTCGCCTCGTGATCCATGCTACCGCTGTGGAAAAGCGGGGCACAAGGTCCGTGACTGCCCTGCCCCTGCACCACGACACCGTAGCGCTCCCCAGTCGGAAAACTAGAATGGGGTGGCACCGCGGGGAGACTGCTACCCAGCCAACCGACCATATCCCCCATTAAGAACTCTTCCCAGATTGGCAGAGTGGGCCGCGCACATGGTCTCTATCTTTGTTGCTCCATTGGTGGACACTGCTGCTGGGCCCTTGTGGACACAGGGTCCACCATCTCCATTGTGCGTCCAGGGGTGTTGCCAGAGACAGAGTGGAGGCCCACCACCTGTAAAATCAGAACCGTGACTGGGGAACTAACCAGCATGCTGGGGAAGAGAGCACTGCAGGTGCAGGCAGGGAAAGTTGCAGCCACCCACGAGTTTTGGTTGGCTGAAATACAAGACCCTTGCATCGTCGAGCTGGACTTGCTGACTCGCTGGGGGGCTCTGGTCGATGTGTCGAGTAATGCCATTCACCTCGGCACAGAGACCCTGGCCCTCCGGCACCGTCCAGAGAGGAAGGTGGGACTTATCCACATCCAGCCAACTCCACCTGTCACCATGACGCTGCCGCCGCCCCCACCTCCACTGCCAACCGAGGGGATGACAACACTGCCCGGCCCATCAACAATGACGACGACCCTCATTGAGGCTACCATTCCTCAGACACCCTCGTCGGACACTGTTGCCGCCATCCAGGATCTGTATTAGCAGAGCAGTGATGGGGCTGGACCCTCAGCAGAGTCAACAGCTGAAAGACCCGCTCCAACAGTTCGCTGAGATTTTCGCTGCCGGCGAAGAGGAGTGCACCCAGACCAACCTGGTGCAGCACACAATCGACACTGGTACAACCCCGCCCATTAGACTGCGACCCTACTGGTTAGCGCTTGCCAAGCGTGAAGCTGCAGAGCAGATGATTCTAGAGAGATGACTGTGGCCGGGGTGATAGAGCCATCCAACAGCCCTTGGGCCGCCCCTGCCATCCTGGTCAAAAAGAAAGATGACACCTGGAGGTTCTGTGTGGACTTTCGTTGGCTGAACAATGCAACTCGCGAGGACTCCTACCCCTTGCCCCGCATTGACGATGCTCTGGACCACATCGCAGGGTCACAGTGGTTCAGCTCACTTGACCTATGGAGCGGTTACTGGCAGGTGGGGCTGGCACCAGAAGCCAGACCCAAGACGGCCTTCACCATCGGTCAGGGACTCTGGCAGTTTCGTGTGATGCCCTTTGGTGTCTGCAATGCCCCCGCGACGTTCGAGAGACTAATGGAGAGGGTGCTGGCTCACATTCCCCACGACTGGTGCGTGGTTTACCTCGACAGTATTGACAGTATTCCACCCAGACTGTTAAAAGATGTTTTTACTACTGTTGGGTCTTGTATTGTAAATTTGAGAAACACCTCTCTTCTCTCAGGCTGCATTCCTGCTGCTTTCAAACATGCTGTAGTACAGCCCCTCATCAAAAAGAGCAATCTTGATCCCTCTGTTCTTTCTAATTTTAGGCCAATTTCTAAGCTGCCTTTTCTTTCAAAAGTCTTAGAGAAAGCAGTTTATGTACATTTACAAACACACCTAGAAATTAATGGCATTTCTGAAAAGTTCCAGTCTGGTTTCAAATAACGTCACAGCACTGAAACAGCCCTTTTAATCAAAATCAAATCAAATCAATTTTATTTGTATAGCCCAATATCAAAAATTACAAGTTTGCGGTGGTCCGCGGTGGCGTAGCGGTCTAAGCATCGGCTTGGTGTCGATGCAGTTGCCCACTGGGGACTGGGGTTCGCGCCCCGGTCTCGTCAGATCCGACTATGGCCGGACTCGATGAAGCAGCAATCATTGGCAACGCTGTCTTCGGGAGGGGGGCGGAGTCGGCTTGTGTTCGTCATGTGAATGCGTCTCTGTGTGTGTCGGAAAAACAGTGGTTCGGCTTGGATTCGCCTTGTCACGAAAGTGGGGAGGTGCTTTCCTTCGAGACTGCCGGCCGGAGAGATGCAGTTGGCGAACGCATGCAATACGAGGGTGGGTGTTTGAATTAAAATAGGGATCAATTGGCCACTAAATTGGGAGAAAAAAGGGAAAAATCAGAAATAAATTTAAAAAAAAAAATTACAAGTTTGCCTCAGTGGGCTTAACAGCAACACAACATCCTGTCCTTAGACCCTCTCATCGGATAAGGAACAACTCCCTAAAAAAAAAAAACCTTTAACAGGGAGAAACAATCGGAAGAAACCTCAGGGAGAGCAACAGAGGAGGGATCTCTCTCCCAAGACGGACAGCATGCAAAGGATGTTGTGTTCACGCAATTTACATAATACAACATTGAAAGAGGGTAACAGAATTATAATGGACATAAAATTTATGAAGAACATGATGCACAGGATGTCAAGCAGTGTCCACATGCCAACGGAGCAGTCCAGGACCCAAGCCACGCGACCAGCATCATCATGTAATAAAAGAAACACTTATGTGAGGAGTGGAAGGGCAGGCAGCATCCAAATGGCGACCACCATCACCACAGAGACCTGGGAGGAGAACCGACTGCACGTGCACGCAATGACACCATTCAACACAGAAAAAGAGAAAGGAGAAGACATCATTCAGAGAGAGAGAAAAGACATGTTAGAGAAGAGAACAGTTTGCAATAGTCATTAGCCATAATCAATTAAGTCAGCTATTCATCATAATCTATACTCTGTAATCTATACTCGATAATCTCGTCGGCAGAACAGTGGTTGGTAAATTCCTTGAGACAGAAACCAACCCGCCATCCAGTACAGGTTGTGAAGTACTCAACTTAAAGGCAACTAATTGTAGGCTAAGGCAAAAAGATGAGTTTTATTAAGTTTGGATTTAAAGGACTCAACAGACTCTGATTGTCTGATGGCAGCAGGCAGGTTATTCCACAAGAACGGGGCCGATAGGAAAAGGCCCTGCTGCCACCAGCTGACTTCTTTTTAACTTTGGGTACACACAGGGACCCTGTATTTTGAGAATGAAGTGCTCGAGATGGCATGTAAGGTTTAAGGAGATCAGACAGGTAGGATGGGGCCAGCCCATTTAGGATTTTATAAGTCAGCAGAACCACCTTGTATTCTGCTCTAACATGGATAGGAAGCCAATGAAGGGAGGCAAGAATTGGTGTAATATAGTCAAATTTCCTAGTTTAAGTTAGGATTCTAGCAGCAGCATTCTGAACCATCTGAAGACTTTTAGTACTAGCATGTGGCAGACCTGAGAACAGAACATTACGGTAATCAAGTCTGGATGAAACAAATGCATGTATTAGAATCTCTTCATCAGCCATGGACAGGAAAGACCGAATTTTAGCTATGTTACGTAAGTGAAAAAAGGCAGTCTTGGTGATTTCTTTAATGTGCTTATCAAAGGAAAGGCTGGGATCAAACGTAACACCAAGATTTTTGGCTGCCACACTTTGTGAAACCACAGAGTTGTCGATTGTTATCGTTACTTGATCAAATTGGTGTCTGTGTCTAGCAGGGCCAATGACCAGCATCTCGGTTCTAACTGAATTTAAAAGCAGAAAGTTAAGTGACATCCAGTTTTTCACGGTATCCAAGCAGACCTCTAAGTTAGTGATTTGAGTATGATCATCAGCCCTTATAGGCACATACAGCTGAGTATCATCAGCATAGCAATGGAAATGTATTCCATAACTGCGTATAATTTGGCCACGAGGTGTAATGTAAAGACAGAAAAGTAGAGGGCCAAGCTGAGCCCTGAGGCAAACCATATTTAATGTCAGAAAATTTTGATATAATATTATTATAGCAGACACAATGTGTTCTTCCAGATAAGTAGGACTTAAGCCAAGAGAGAGCTAAGCCAGAGACACCAAAATTACAATTTAATCTACCTAAAAGTATACAGTGATCAATGGTGTCAAAGGCTGCACTGAGGTCCAGTAGTAGAAGCACAGAAGTGGAATCAGAGTCGATCGCCATTAGAAGATCATTTACCACTCTAGTCAGAGCAGTTTCAGTGGAGTGACAGGGCCTGAAAGCCGACTGAAAAGGTTCATATAGATGGTTTTATTTTATATGGGTCAAAAGTTGTTGATACACAACTCTCTCTAGTACTTTAGAGAAGAATGGAAGATTAGAGACTGGCCGATAGTTATTAATAGACCCTGGATCGTGGTGCGGTTTTTTAAGTAGAGGTTTAACCACAGCTGTCTTAAAACTGCTGGGAACAACGCCAGTAGTAAGTGATAAATTAACAATGTCTAGCACTGTAGGTCCAAGAAAAGGCCAAAGGTCTTTAAAAAGTTTTGCTGGTAAGGGATCAAGTAGGCAAGCAGTTGGTTTAGAAGCTGACACGAACTTAGTCAAAGTGTCAAGTGAGATAGTCTCAAAAGCTGTAATAACTGGAACTGTCAGTGACTCATTGTGTAGATATGAATTTAGTAACACAGGATCTGCAGGAGTAGATGGAGTTGAAGAACTAATTTTGTTTAAGATCTCATCAACCTTATTGCAGAAAAAATCTAGAAATTCATGGGCTGTGAATGGTGAGCAGCTAATAGACGACTGCTTTTTAGTAAGTTTAGATACAGTGTCAAAGAGAAATCTGGGGTTATGTTTATTAATATTTATTAAGTGAGAGAGATACGATGTTTTTGCAGTAGATAAAGCACGCTTGTATTCCAGTAAACACTCATGCCACGATAGGTAAAAAGCTTCCAATTTTGATTTTTGCCATTTACATTCCAGTCTCCTGCAGGTCCGCTTAAGAGCACGTGTCTCATCATTAAACCAGGGTGTAGGCCTCTTTAGTCGCCTAGCTCTGGTAGTGAGAGGTGCAACCGAATCGAGGAGACCAGAGAGGGCCACATTTAAGTCACTAGTGAAATTTTCAACAGAGTCATTTACCACAGTGAAAGGAGCCAAGACTTCAGGCAGCTGCTGGCCAAATGCAGCTACAGTGGAGGGACCAATTTGGCGAGTGGCAATTACATCTGTGCTGACATTAACTGGACAGGCCAATAATGCTTTAAATTTGATGAGAAAATGATCAGACACAGCAGATGTGGTTGGTAAGACACTCAGATCAGAAACAGCTATTCCTTTAGATAAAACCAAATCAAGGGTGTTACCACTGCAATGAGTCGACTTTTGAACAAACTGAGTGAACCCAAAAGTATCAACTGGTGCCAGAAAGGCTTTACTTAGAGGATCAGCAGCCTCATTCATGCATTTATTACCTCTTGTTTGGATTATTGTAACTCATTGTATGTTGGTGTAGCTCAGTCATCGCTTCGTCACCTGCAGCTTGTACAAAATGCAGCTGCTCGCCTTCTGACAGGAAAGAAGCGACGTGATCACATAACGCCTGTACTGGCCTCCCTCCATTGGCTCCCTGTCCTTTTTAGGATCCAGTTTAAGATTTTATTACTTGTTTTTAAGTCTTTAAATGGACTGGCACCACCTTATTTATCTGAGCTAATACATCATCATACACCAGTCAGAGCACTCAGGTCAGCAAACCAGATGCTCATACATGTTCCGGGATCCAGGCTTAAGATTAGGGGCGACAGAGCCTCTGCAGTGGCTGCCCCTGATCTCTGGAACAATCTACCAGTACATATAAGATCTGCTCAGACCTAGAGACTTTCAAATCTTTGTTATTTGTTCTTCTTCTCGTTGGCATTCAAGTAAAGTTGAGAGTAACACCATGATTTTATTGTGTAAATATACTTTTACTCTTATGTTTTATATTCTTAATTTTATTGTTTTCTTCACATATATATTTTATATTCATATGTGTCACATATTTTATATTGTATTTTAAGCTTGTGCAGCACTTTGGTTCAACTGTGGTTGTTTTAAATGTTCTATGTATATAAACTTGACTTGACAAATGGCCTGAAGTCTCCTGCGTTCTCAGTGGGGCGCAGTTTCAGACAGGGTTGCCTGGCTTTGCCCCTTCTGTTCGCCCTCACCATGGAACCCTTGTCAGAAACCATTGAGAGGGGACCTGTTAGTGACTGGTATAGAAGTGAGTCCCATACAGCACAAAATCTCCCTATACGCGGACGACGTCCTACTATATCTAAGCAACCCTGAGGCCTCTATTGCGACAGCAGTTGAGATAATTAGATCCTTTGGCCAATTCTCAGGTTACAAGATTAATTACTCCCAAGTCTGAGGCAACTGACCTTTCGCAAAGTACTGCCCCAGAACGGTGCTTGTCCAATCCTACCTTAGCAACGGTCCGTCAAGCTTTCAAACACACAACAAAATGCTGAAACGGTGTGCCTATGGGATCTGCAGATCGGATACTAGATATCTGAAAAGTTTGGAGGGGGTGTAATTTTCTTTCCCTTCCCGAAACCCAGAACGCAAGAAGCGCAATGTCGGCAATAGATTTCGCAGTATAGCAGACCCCATGGCCAGCTTAATCCATCCAGAATCAACACAAATACCTGTCTGCTCCAAGCTAAGCTTGCTACTAGCTATTATTGATAGCTAATACAGCTAACGTATCATTACTGTTACTTTTACCCACACAATGCGCTGATTTCTTCCTTCATGTTTTGGTGTTTTCCGGCTACTTCCTGGATAGTTCTGAAATGCTTGACGGGCATAGCAACAGTAACTAAGGAGGCCGGGACTTTGCGAAAGGTCAATACCCCTGACTCCTAGTTTATCCTGGTCCCCATCCTGCTTTGCCCCTTTCCATTGGTCCCCATCAGGTTTTGTCTACTTACGCATACACATTACCCCCTCCCTCTCTCTCCTGTACAAAGCTAATTTTGTACCCCTATTATGCAGGATTAGAGAAGACCTGACCAGCTGGACAAACTTGCTACTATCTCTCATGGGAAGAGTTTAAAATGAATATACTTCCTCGATTGTTGTACCCTTTTCAAATGATCCTGGCTCTTTTGACAAGGAAATCTCTTTCGGTAATAAACCACAGTTTTACTTCCTTTCTCTGGAGAAATAAAGCGGGTTAGTTTGAAACTTACCACGCTGCAACATCCTTTTCAGGAAGGCGGTTTGGCGGCACCGGACATTAAACGCTACCAAATTGCATGTCTCTGTAGTTACCTGTGGCATTGGTTTAGAGACGACCCTAAATCTATCTGGCTTGCTGTGGAGGCTGCCCAGTGGTCCCTATTCCTCTCCATAACATTTTATGTGCCTCTAAGAAATGGGTTAGTCTTCATATTAAGGGCAGCTTTATCCTATTGAACACTCTAAAAGTTTGGAGATTGACAAGAAAACTAGAAAACCAAGAAGGCTGTATTTCTCTCCTTACACCTGTACACTTAAACCCAGAATTTCCCCCTGGTCTGGTAGACCAAGCTTTCTCTCTGTGGTCTGACAGGGGCATAAACAATGTGGGTGACTTGATGATGGATGGTACTATGATGTCTTTTGATCAGCTCAAAGAGAAGTAGCAGCTGGGGAAGTGTTTACATTAAACCAGAGCTTGCGGCCATCCACACGAGCAATTCAACGTTAACAAAGTCCATAAAATGACGTTCATCTGTACCAAGCTTTTGTTGGAGAAGGACCGACGGATGATCACCCTGATCCAATTCCAGCACGTTATTGTCAAGACCAGGCGAGTTTGATGTTGATCGCACGCACTGTTCTTTGTGATGTTTTTTCAACAAGCTAGTAGTAGTAGTAGTAGTAGCAGTAGTAGTAGTAGTAGTAGTAAGGTAAAGGCCCGGGCACAGCCTGCACATAGATTGAAACGTATTTTTGACCGTACTAACTTACATTACTTGCATGACCTTCCTACCTGAGTATGAGTCATTACATATGTGATTGGCCAGTTGTGTAACTTAATATGACATAATACTTGGTGTGTCTTGTAGGCACAATACAAGAGAAAACAGTAGATAAATACCAAATACTACAACATTGTTTGATATTAATCATAATGTCAATCTAATTACCTATCATGTATTCATGTAATGGAACGTGCTCAAAAGTACGATTCACGCATGGTAATAATAACAAGTAGACCTGCAAGCAGGTATTAACGGGGTCCAAGCCCCCCATGTATGTAAGTGGGCTCTGGCTGTCTGTAGGAGCCACGCTAGTTGAACTGTTTGATTATTAGACGGATGCAAGTCTCAGTCTTAAAGAGCGACGGTGGTCGTAAAGCTGTCCGTCAAGATGGTGTATGAGGATGGTTGTTAACACAGCAGCCATCATAGGCCGCGGACCGCGTTTAGAATTGGTAGGGCCAAGAATGACGTGACGCCCCCCCCCCCCAGCCACACTGGTAACGCATAACTTTATTTATTATTATTTATTATGGCCGTTTTTATTTGTCCTGATTATAGGCTACTCTTGGGTCACAATCAAATAGTGTAATCAGTATGATTAGAAAGCATAAATCATTTGACACGTCAAGTCCAGTTGCATAGCATTAAAACATGTTAGCGCTCACCACCCCGTCTTAAACGTTCCCGGAGAAGTTCCTCCGTCTCTCGTTGGGCTGGATGACGTCACTGGCAATGGCGAGACCATCCACACTGGCCACAGCATCCCGGAGTGTGTGGCTGCACATGAAGTCATTGAGTCTCCTTTGAGTCATTGTTGACCTTAGATACGTCTTCATACGACGAAGGGTTGAGGAAGACCTCTGGGAGCGGGCAGTGGACACGGGAGCTGTATAGAGCAATGTCCGCAGCAGCCTGTGTGCATGTGGCGACAGGCTCATAACGCGGAGGGGGGCGGCGGCGGCGGCAGAGGGGCCAGTTGGAGCAGCGACAGGTAGCCATTCTACTTCCGGTTCCTCACAGGGCTCACTGTGGGCTGGAGTGACGGTGGTTGTCTCAGCTACCTTGCTGAACTTTGACCCGAAGAAATCAGTTGTTTTTCGACGCTTCATCGTTCGTTTGAACGTTGCTACTGCTTAAAGTGTAGCGAACACACCAGCAGGTGGTCTACTTACATAGAGCGCTGGTATTTTGTTCTGGGGAATCACGTCCGTGTGACGCTAAGCTCACGTGACACAAATAACCAATCACTCATTAGGAAACAGAGTGTGTCGCTTGTGATAGGCTACGTACTGTACGTAGGCTTACAGCTAGTGGACATTAGCCCGGGAAGCGCGCGAAAGTGCAATACATTAAGAATGTGACGTCTTTGCGATTTGAATTTTTACACGTTTATGTTTGATGCCCGCCAGAGTAGGCGTGGCCACGGCCCTGCTGGCCATGCCGGTCCCGCGGCCTATGAATATAGCGCACAACTATTGATCATACATGAAGTCAACAAAGGATTATTGATGAACCTGGAACAGGTTATTAACATCGTGTGGGTTGGGGCTGGAAGAAAAACAACATATGTGTCTAAAAGAATATAATGACATGTAGGGATGAGGTAGGGAAATGAGTAGTATTAGGCTGTACATACTTGTCAACAATGTTGAGTGTTAAGTACTGAGTAATAACAGTGGAAGAGCGTGTAGTATCTGTTTTAGGAGAAGTACAATTCTAGTGTTCCCTCCCATGGACGAGGCAAGTGTGGGGCTGACAGGAGCGAAGAGGTTGTCTTCCACTAACTTCAGAGGGTTTCTTGGCAGCCTTGCAGTGAGTTATTCAGTAAAGTGGGAGAAATGCAGCCTGCTGGAAACCTTGTTCTGAGCTTCAGGGAACTTATTTGTGTTTTAATCAAACCTGCTGAAGTGGGAGTAGCAGGATATAATGAAGCATGAGTATGCTGCATCTGAGTTCAGCATCTATGCAGTGAATGCGTGAAGGCGTCATCAGGAAACTGAGATTAGTTCTTAACAGACGCAGCTAATGGCGGTGTCTGAGCCAGAGATGTGGAAGCAGAGGCTTATCTTACAGCTGCTATGGGTCATTCTGTGACTTGTTTGCTGATTCTGAAAGAAATGTGTAGTTATACTCCTGTAGTGCGTTGTGTAGCCGTGTCAAAGGGCAGTAGAGTGGACTTGGGGTGATAATGGTTTGCATTATAAAATGTCCTTTACTGAAGGGTGCTCACAAGAGTACATAGCTGCTAGCTGCAAAGCTTCAGTTTGACCACACTGACAGGCTACAAGTAGTTTGGAAATATAATTTTAGTGCATTTCATGATTTTGCAGCATAGCGCCAGCTAGTGGCCAATTAACAGTAAATAATGCACAGTACCTCAGGGCGTCATGACTTATTGGTGGACCAAGTTTCGTGTTAATCGGAGTTGCTGTGAACAAGATCCGCCACCTTGAACCAATAGCATAGCTGCTGCTAAAGAGCTGCATGTTGTCCCTTATATTTAAACGCTTATAACACAAAAACCGTCGCTGATAAACATCTGAAAACATTCACACATCGTTCTGGTAGTGTCACGTGTCCTATCAAATATTTTGGAATAGTTTGATCGAATATTTTTGAAAATAAAAATATTACGTATATTGTACAGTGTACAGGCATATATTGTACATTGCTGTGGATGCCTTGTTTGACCGATTAGAGCGCCCTTTGGACCACTTGATAAGGTCATCCTCCAGAATGTCTGTGGCCATTTTGGTAGCAATTGAATGAATCTGCAGAAATATTTATGTTATGATTTTTCATATTTTGAAAAATATAGAGTGATGGGCTTCTGAATTGACCATATGTTGCAGAGTAGCAAAGTTTTGGCATCACTTACTGGATCTGCTCACAACATCTCAGCTCTGTAGGATGTACAGGTGACTTTTGGGAAATTTTGGGGCATTTTTGAAGTTTCGCAGGTGAAATTTGCATTTTTGTCATAAGCCACGCCCACTTCTTTCAATCATGACCAAATTGCATGTATCAACTCCAGTATGATCCTAGATTGTGCACCCCAAATTTCATTCAAATCCATGGTGCCAATTATGAGATATAAACTTGTCCAATTTATAGCGCCCCCTACTGGACAAATGAAACGCACTTCATGGGTTAGGATCTTTTGACAATACGTAACATACGTCTAAAATGTCAAGTTGATATGTCAATGCATTGATGAGTTATGGCACCGTCATGGAAAATCGACGTTTTTCAGTCAAGGTTCATTGATCTGTCAAATCAAAACCGAGCAACGGATCAAAATTCTTTCGATAACTTTTTGCCTTGAGTGACTGTAGATCAGGGGTGCCCACAATTTTTTGACTCGTGAGCTACTTTTAAAATGACCAGGTCAAAATGATCTACTCATATTAAAAATAATAACAATAATAATAAAAATACTCAATACATGTTTTACATATATATGAACATTTATATGCAGTGTGTGTATTTATATACATGTTGTGTTACATATACAGAATTGCAACGGATTTGCATTCATATTGAACCTTACACAGGCAATAATCATACCAAGCATTTGCTACTACACTATGTTGAAATTGCATCACTGCATGAACCTTTACAGCGGTGGTAAATAGATTTGTGATCTCTACCTCCCTACTCTGATGATGACCTGCACTGGAGGGAGTCAGACAGGGTTGCATAGTTCGGACAGTAGCTGCTGGTAGCCAGCCTCAAGCAGGCCTCCAAATGATCATCTGTCATGGTGGAACGGTATTTGGACTTGATAATCTTCATGTGAGAAAAGGCTGACTCACCCAAATAAGTAGAGCCGAATAATGCCGTCAAGGAGGTTGGGCATTTCCTCATGTTTGGGTACTTGTCCTCTGTAAGTAAGTTCCAAAACTCTCCATGCGCCCTGGACTTAAGCTGAATGTCAGCCTGTACCGTCAGCATCTCATCCTCCACTGCAGACGAGTTCAGGTGAAACAGTGTTGCCATTTTTGAGGCGAGGGAATCCACCTCTGTATCTTCCCCAAATGGGTAGCACATAAATGTAGCGATTGGCTTGAGCAAAGCAAAGTCTTGAAACCGTTTGTCAAAGTCTGACCGGACATTTTCAATCTGCTCTGTGTAGCGTGCACTGTCAAGTTGCGCACACGCCCTCCCTTGCTTCTCCAGCTCTGCTGCCAGGTTTCAGAAGTTTCCCAAATCACGGCGCTGCAATTTTGAGGACAGAAGTTGCATTTTCCGTTTGAAAGCGTTAACTGAGCTGATCATGTTTACCACGCTGTTGTCTTTTCCTCGCAGCTCTAAATTAAGCTCGTTCAACATGTTGGTTAAATCAGTTAATAACGCCAAGTCTAGCAGCCACTGATGGTCATTAAGTTGCTTGTGTTCCGCATGTTTAGTGATAAGGAGAAACTCCTTAATCTCCGGACAGAGCTGTCGAAATCTCTGCAAGAATCTCCCTCTACTAAGCCTTCTCACGTCAGTGTGTAGCAAGAGGTCAGAGTAGTTACAGTCGGCCTCTTCCAAATGTGTACCAAACAACCGTCTTTGAAGAGACCTCGCTCGAGTAGAACAGGCGGGTTTGGTTGCCACATCCATGATCTCTTTCATGTTTAGCATTTGTGCGCATAATGCTTGTTGGTGTAATATGCAATGGGAATTAAGGAAGTCCGGGAAAGCATCGTCCTCCCTGCACTTGGCAATAAATCCATTGGAGCGGCCCACCATAGCAGGCGCACCGTCCGTGGTGATTGACACCAGTTTACACACTGGGAGCTGGATTTTATCCACAAAGTTTTTGAAGATCTGAAAAATGTCCTCTCCCCGCGTGTCTTCCTTCATGGCTAGTATTGTTAACAGCTCCTCTTTTGCGGTCATATCTTGAAACACCATGCGAATGAAAATGCACAATTGGGCCGTATCACTGATGTCCGTAGACTTGTCCAGTTGTAGTGAGAAACACTCGCAGTCCACCATGTCCCTCCAAAGCTGCTGTGTCAAATCACCGCCCATCACTTCACAGCGCCTTGTGACGGAATCTCTTGATAGCTGGAGAGCTTTGATTGAAGATATTATTTCTGATTTGTTTTTAAAGTCCCGAAACAACGAATCTGCTGCCTGAAGGAAGGCCTCTTTCATCATCTCTCCATCTTGGAAGGCTTTCTTATGCTTAATGATGGAGTGACTCACCCGTAAAGATGCTTCGGTGGCTGCCTTTGCCTTTGAATGCGGCTGCGTGAAAAGTGACTGCTGGGCGATTAACTGTGATTTTAGCTCCCTCACCTTTCTCTTTCTCAGCTCGCTTTTCGGAGGGAAGTCATTGTCATAGTTTTTATGAACAGTTCGAAAGTGCCTCTCCACATTTCCTTTCTTTGGGATAGCAATGCTAGACTGACAGATGAGACAAACGCATTTGGAACAAGACATGGTGAAAAAAAAGTCCTCCTCCCATTCCACAAGGAAATGGTAGGTTTTTTGTTTCTTGCTAGGTCCGGCTCCCCCACTCATTTTTGTTTTGTTTCACTTTTTAGTAGAATTTTTTTTAGAGACTTGAACTAGCTAGCTCGATGCAGTTCTGCGTTAGCTCACGTTGTGGGCATGTGAACTTCAAGGTACGTTCGAGAAGGGCTCTGGTTGTTATGGTAACCGAATGTAACAAAGTTTTAGGTTCCGCTCTAGAATCTTTGGTTTTGGGCAACAGCAGACTGGCCGTCCTTTACGTCAATCAAAAGGCAAATGCCAAATGGAGGACAGATGATAGGCTAATGTCTTGGAAAAAAAAGTTTTTTTGGAATGTCATGGAGATCTACCAGCACTGCCTTTGCGATCTACTGGTCGATCGCGATCGACGTAGTGGGCACCCCTGGGCTAAATCGTCCTTAAATCGGACGATTCTGAAGAGGGTTCCCTTAAACCAGCGGAAGAACACCGATTAAGTATCGAAATGGGTTAAGGACACCGGTGACAAGAGCAGGCATACGTTCATATGCTTCGATGTTTGTGAGTTTTACCCTCCATAACCAAAGAGCTACTAGACAAAGCTATTGAATTTGCCTCAACATTCACCACAATATCCCACCAAGACGGAGACATAATAGACCAGGGCAGAGACATAATAGACCAGGACAGAGACATAATAGACCAGGACAGAGACATAATAGACCAGGACAGAGACATAATACACCAAGACAGAGACATAATAGACCAGGGCAGAGACATAAAACACCAAGGCATAGAAATAATAGACCAGGACAGAGACATAATACACCAAGACAGAGACACAATAGACCAGGACAGATACATAATAGACCAGGACAGAGACATAATACACCAAGGCAGAGACATAATAGACCAGGACAGAGACATAATAGACCAGGACAGAGACATAATACACCAGGACAGAGAAATAATACACCAAGGCAGAGACATAATAGACCAGGACAGAGACATAATAGACCAGGGCAGAGACCTAATAGACCAGGACAGAGACATAATAGACCAAGACAGAGACATAATTGACCAGGACAGAGACATAATACACCAAGGCAAAGACATAATAGACCAGGACAGAGACATAATAGACCAGGACAGAGACATAATAGACCAGGACAGAGACATAATAGACCAGGACAGAGACATAATAGACCAAGACAGAGACATAATTGACCAGGACAGAGACATAATACACCAAGGCAAAGACATAATAGACCAGGACAGAGACATAATGGACCAGGACAGAGACATAATAGACCAGGGCAGAGACATAATAGACCAGGACAGAGACATAATAGACCAAGACAGAGACATAATAGACCAGGACAGAGACATAATGGACCAAGACAGAGACATAATAGACCAGGGCAGAGACATAATAGACCAGGGCAGAGACATATTACACCAAGGCAGAGACATAATAGACCAGGACAGAGACATAATAGACCAGGGCAGAGACATAAAACACCAAGGTAGAGACATAATAGACCAGGACAGAGACATAATACACCAAGGCAGAGACATAATACACCAAGGCAGAGACATAATAGACCAGGACAGAGACATAATGGACCAAGGCAGAGACATAATGGACCAAGACAGAGACATAATAGACCAGGGCAGAGACATAATACACCAAGGCAGAGACATAATAGACCAGGACAGAGACATAAAGGACCAAGGCAGAGACATAATGGACCAAGACAGAGACATAATAGACCAGGACAGAGACATAATAGACCAGGACAGAGACATAATACACCAAGGCAGAGAAATAATAGACCAGGGCAGAGACATAATGGACCAAGACAGAGACATAATAGACCAGGACAGAGACATAATAGACCAGGGCAGAGACATAAAACACCAAGGCATAGAAATAATAGACCAGGACAGAGACATAATACACCAAGGCAGAGACATAATAGGCCAGGGCAGAGACATAATACACCAAGGCAGAGACATAATAGACCAGGACAGAGACAAAATACACCAAGGCAGAGACATAATAGACCAGGGCAGAGACATAATACACCAAGACAGAGACATAATAGACCAGGGCAGAGACATAAAACACCAAGGCAGAGAAATAATAGACCAGGACAGAGACATAATACACCAAGGCAGAGACATAATAGACCAGGACAGAGACATAATAGACCAGGACAGAGACATAATACACCAAGGCAGAGACATAATAGACCAGGACAGAGACATAATAGACCAGGACAGAGACATAATACACCAAGGCAGAGAAATAATATACCAAGGCAGAGACATAATAGACCAGGACAGAGACATAATGGACCAAGACAGAGACATAATAGACCAGGACAGAGACATAATACACCAAGGCAAAGAAATAATAGACCAGGACAGAGACATAATAGACCAGGGCAGAGACATAAAACACCAAGGTAGAGACATAATAGACCAGGGCAGAGACATAAAACACCAAGGTAGAGACATAATAGACCAGGACAGAGACATAATACACCAAGGCAGAGACATAATAGACCAGGACAGAGATATAATAGACCAGGACAGAGACATAATAGACCAGGACAGAGACATAATGGACCAAGACAGAGACATAATAGACCAGGGCAGAGACATAAAACACCAAGGTAGAGACATAATAGACCAGGACAGAGACATAATACACCAAGGCAGAGACATAATAGACCAGGACAGAGACATAATAGACCAGGACAGAGACATAATAGACCAGGACAGAGACATAATACACCAAGGCAGAGACATAATAGACCAGGACAGAGACATAATACACCAAGGCAGAGAAATAATACACCAAGGCAGAGACATAATAGACCAGGGCAGAGACATAATAGACCAGGACAGAGACATAATAGACCAGTACAGAGACATAATACACCAAGGCAGAGACATAATAGACCAGGACAGAGACATAATAGACCAGGACAGAGACATAATACAGCAAGGCAGAGACATAATAGACCAGGACAGAGACATAATACACCAAGGCAGAGAAATAATACACCAAGGCAGAGACATAATAGACCAGGACAGAGACATAATGGACCAAGACAGAGACATAATAGACCAGGGCAGAGACATAATACACCAAGGCAGAGAAATAATAGACCAGGACAGAGACATAATAGACCAAGACAGAGACATAATAGACCAGGGCAGAGACATAAAACACCAAGGTAGAGACATAATAGACCAGGACAGAGACATAATACACCAAGGCAGAGACATAAAAGACCAGGACAGAGACATAATAGACCAGGACAGAGACATAATGGACCAAGACAGAGACATAATAGACCAGGGCAGAGACATAATAGACAAGGACAGAGACATAATACACCAAGGCAGAGACATAATAGACCAGGACAGAGACATATTACACCAAGGCAGAGACATAATAGACCAGGACAGAGACATAATGGACCAAGACAGAGACATAATAGACCAGGGTAGAGACATAATAGACCAGGGCAGAGACATAATGGACCAAGACACAGACATAATAGACCAGGACAGAGACATAATAGACCAGGGCAGAGACATAAAACACCAAGGTAGAGACATAATAGACCAGGACAGAGACATAATACACCAAGGCAGAGACATAATAGACCAGGACAGAGACATAATACACCAAGGCAGAGACATAATAGACCAGGACAGAGACATAATACACCAAGGCAGAGAAATAATACACCAAGGCAGAGACATAATAGACCAGGGCAGAGACATAATAGACCAGGACAGAGACATAATAGACCAGTACAGAGACATAATACACCAAGGCAGAGACATAATAGACCAGGACAGAGACATAATAGACCAGGACAGAGACATAATACAGCAAGGCAGAGACATAATAGACCAGGACAGAGACATAATACACCAAGGCAGAGAAATAATACACCAAGGCAGAGACATAATAGACCAGGACAGAGACATAATGGACCAAGACAGAGACATAATAGACCAGGGCAGAGACATAATACACCAAGGCAGAGAAATAATAGACCAGGACAGAGACATAATAGACCAAGACAGAGACATAATAGACCAGGGCAGAGACATAAAACACCAAGGTAGAGACATAATAGACCAGGACAGAGACATAATACACCAAGGCAGAGACATAAAAGACCAGGACAGAGACATAATAGACCAGGACAGAGACATAATGGACCAAGACAGAGACATAATAGACCAGGGCAGAGACATAAAACACCAAGGTAGAGACATAATAGACCAGGACACAGTCATAAAACACCAAGGTAGAGACATAAAAGACCAGGACAGAGACATAAAACACCAAGGTAGAGACATAAAAGACCAGGACAGAGACATAATACACCAAGGTAGAGACATAATAGACCAGGACAGAGACATAAAACACCAAGGTAGAGACATAAAAGACCAGGACAGATACATAATAGACCAGGACAGAGACATAATACACCAAGGCAGAGACATAATAGACCAGGACAGAGACATAATAGACAAGGACAGAGACATAAAACACCAAGGTAGAGACATAATAGACCAGGACAGAGACATAATACACCAAGGCAGAGACATAATAGACCAGGACAGAGACATAATAGACCAGGGTAGAGACATAAAACACCAAGGTAGAGACATAATAGACCAGGACAGAGTCATAAAACACCAAGGTAGAGACATAAAAGACCAGGACAGAGACATAAAACACCAAGGTAGAGACATAAAAGACCAGGACAGAGACATAATACACCAAGGTAGAGACATAATAGACCAGGACAGAGACATAAAACACCAAGGTAGAGACATAAAAGACCAGGACAGAGACATAATAGACCAGGACAGAGACATAATAGACAAGGACAGAGACATAATACACCAAGGCAGAGACATAATAGACCAGGACAGAGACATATTACACCAAGGCAGAGACATTATAGACCAGGACAGAGACATAATGGACCAAGACAGAGACATAATAGACCAGGACAGAGACATAATGGACCAAGACAGAGACATAATAGACCAGGGTAGAGACATAATAGACCAGGGCAGAGACATAATGGACCAAGACAGAGACATAATAGACCAGGACAGAGACATAATAGACCAGGGCAGAGACATAAAACACCAAGGTAGAGACATAAAAGACCAGGACAGAGACATAATACACCAAGGTAGAGACATAATAGACCAGGACAGAGACATAAAACACCAAGGTAGAGACATAAAAGACCAGGACAGAGACATAATAGACCAGGACAGAGACATAATAGACCAGGACAGAGACATAATACACCAAGGCAGAGACATAATAGACCAGGACAGAGACATAATAGACAAGGACAGAGACATAATACACCAAGGCAGAGACATAATACACCAAGGCAGAGACATAATAGACCAGGACAGAGACATAATAGACCAGGACAGAGACATAATACACCAAGGCAGAGACATAATAGACCAGGACAGAGACATAATAGACCAGGACAGAGACATAATAGACCAGGACAGAGACATAATACACCAAGGCAGAGACATAATAGCTGCTAATGTGGTTCAACAAAGAAAACACAGTATACGTTTCCCCACGCCACGCCCCCAATTTCGGTCGACAGCAACCAATCAGATGAGGAAACATTCAAACTATAACAACCAGTGGGGTAGGTACTTATGATGCACAGCTACCAATGGTGGGGTAGAAAACATTACAGCCAATGGGGTAAGAGACTGGGGCTTGTTTTGAAAAGCATTTAAAGGGACAGGGCACTGTTGAAATGGCCTACATTTAGAATATAACAAGGTAACGTCAACTGGGGTAATTTATGTAAATCATATAGTGTGGTGGTGTTGGGGCACAGTTGGAAGGGCAGGCAGTTAAAATATAAAATACAACATCTGATAAATGTCATACGTGTATCATCTAATTGGGGGGGGGGTAATAAAGACATTGTGGCAGGATGAGGAAAAACACAGGAGACGAAGGCGAGTTTGAACTTTATTCCTCAGCTCCAAAACCAAAGTGAAACAGGAACAACCCTGCAGCAGAGAGCCGGGGAACGTAAAGCAGGCCCCCGGCTCGCAGGCCCCCGGCTCGCAGGCCCCCGGCTCGCAGGCCCCCGGCTCGCAGGCCCCCGGCTCGCAGGCCCCCGGCTCGCAGGCCCCCGGCTCGCAGGCCCCCAGCTGGGTGACAGGCACAGCCCCTAGTGGCCGCCACAACGTTTTACTTGGAGTTACAAAAGAGATATTTTTTCGGTGTTTACAACTGGTGGCCAATTCGTTTCTATTATTCAAGGTGGACATATCGGGTCTGCAAATAATAAAATACTTCTCTGCCAAGCACAGGTTACATCTTTTACCCCTAGCTGAATATGCCCTACTCTTTGTAAGGGTTTTCCATGAGACAGATTAACGGATGTTCTTGTCTACCAATGACCACATGTGGCGGCTTAAGGCCATTGCATTTTTTGCATGTTCATTTCTGAAGCTACTCATATGGGCGTTAAACCTCATTTTAAAAGGGCCCTCCGTTAATCCCACGTAAGTGTCCACATGATATATAATCACTGGATTTTATATATATATATATACATATATATATATTATAATCTACTAGACTCCCTGGATTATTTTGTTCCTTATTTGTCGAGCACTTTCTCTACCGTTGAATGTTTCTTTTAACAAAGTTTATATGTATATAGTATATATACAAACTTTGTACTAAGCGGCCTATGACGTGCACAGTTAGACTCCTTTTCCATTCTTTCGGCTGTTTTGATTTCATAGTAATTCACAACCACAATATGTTGAGTTTCAGCCCAACTTCACAATCGACAAAATGCATTCACAGTCAACTGGTTTCAGATTTGCTGATGAGATACTGATTTCTTTCAATTTAATTACAGAACAACAAACCATAAACAAGAAATTTCCATGAACATGTCTCTGAGGTTAAACTGCTTTTGTTGGGTTAGTCACTTTATGATAGCCTATCAAATGAGCATTTCTGTTCTGCTCAGTCCACAAGACAAGCACAGTAAGTCAAGATTATTAAGGCTTGCTTGTTTCTGGACCCAAATGCAGACGCAGATAAAAAGGTTATAGGGAAAAGCGGGTTTATTGGAGGATAAAGGGGGAATGGTGGAGGTGGTGGAGGTGAGGGGCAGGCAGGCAGATGAGTGAGGAAGCTGGCTGGCGTGGAGTGGCGTGGGCGGACGAGGAAACACACCGGGGAAGAGGGCACATGGAATCCTGGACTTGTAAAAGGCATGTGGAAGCACTGGGATCCACTCTAGTATATAAGGTAGTGTCGCAGCTGAGAGACTGACTACCACCGAGGCTGGCGGAACAATCTCATGAAGAGCCGGGGTTCTTAGACTACTGGCTTGATGAACTAATCCACTCTGTGCATGACTGTAGTCCGCTGACTTCCGGTTTCTACTGCAGCGGTCATACCAGTTTCCCGTTTGTTGGCGTGTGCTATTGACAATGGCATATTTTTCGCAATGCCTGCAAGATTTACCGTGGATAAATGTCAACGACATGCACACAACTGTCGACAAACGTTCACCTGCACCTACCGGCACACGGGTGAGAAGTTTCAAGTTGTACATATCAAGTTACGTCCGTCCGTCCGTCCGTCCGTCCGGAAGTAACTTGATATGTACAACTTTTCACCCGTTTGCCAACAAACAGGAAACTGACTTGACCGCTGCAGTAGAACCCGGAAGTGAGTGGACTACAGTTATGCACAGAGTGGATTGAAGATAGGTGTAGAGGTGAAGCAGGAACCAGAGGAGAAAGAGGAAGAGCCACAACCCACGCCACAGCCACGCCCACAGACACAGAGACAGACGAGGGAGGTGGAGACACAGAAACACAAGGGAAAACTGGAGTCACAGCCAGAGCCGTGTCAGAGATAGTTGTGTTGTGTCAAATATATACCTAAGCAAAGCTCGCATCTGGTGTCGTAAAGTCTTGGTGTCAGCCTGCAAAACGGGTTGAATTCATGAACAGGGGGAAAAAAACTTAGTTCAAAGCACTTTTTAAAAAGTCTCCCCCTACTGAAGCACAATCAGCCGTGCTCCTACGACCTCTGTAGGTTACGGAACTGATGATGAAAGGTGGATGAAAAGTTGGTAGCTGCATCCTTCCCTGACACCTGGATCTCTGGGCAACTGAGTCCATGTCGGATAAAATGAACGCCAATGGAGACTGTTTTACATGGCAGGAAAAGAAGTATGAAAGTGTCCGTAAAATCTTCTCAAACTAATCCTGCAGCATAACCCAGCTCTCTGATGTCCAGTCTCACACTCACTATGCTCTAAACACACGCAGCCTCACCAAAATACCATTAAATAAACCCCTCCCATTTGATCCCTCATGGAGGGCGGTGTCGTGTGCATTAGTTGGAAGTGCAGGAGTTCAAAAAGCTGCTGGTGGGTTTAGGTGACCCCCCCCTTCACTAAACACAACACAACACACAGCTTCAACCATGCAACATCAAGATGTCTTCAGCCGGCCACTGTGGTCCTTCCTGTCTCCATCTCTGTGACCACAGGATGGAGGGATGAGATATAGAGAAGTGACAACCAGATGTTTCTCATTCAGAGTTGACGTTTCACTGGAAGGGAAAGACCAGAAGTGACACAGGTCAGAGGCAATGCAGGAACGCCACATCTTACAATACACACTACTTCTATCCAGAACAGAACTGGCCCGCCACACGCTGGCTGCTTCGCTCCTGGATGGACTGCTAGGTGTGAGGTGTCTTCACAGTGTGCTGGTATACACTGTGTTCACCACATACACAAACAAATAAATACCACACAATACATGCAATACATAAAACATTTATTTTTAACGTCCAGTGTTACTATCCAGGAGGTTTTCCACCAGACAACAGTTAGCTGTGTGGTATAAACGGGCTCATTTATAGATGGCTGGTAGTGAGTTAGATACCCTGCCAACCCATATTTAATCCATCTGTAAATCAAGTCTTACTTTATTCAGACACATAGATCCATATTTAAAAAAACAACAAAAATACACCACAGGACAACAACACAAAAGTATAGCCAACAGCAGTTCACAAGTCCACAATGAGTAAGACCTATACCGACATTTGTTCCAGTGTTTCCAGAAACAAGAGGGGTACCTTGTGTCACTTTGTGTGGGCTCAGTTAACAGCATTATAATTACATCTTAGAATCAATTAATCGACACATAAATTTGTACATGAAATTCCTCAACACAGCATGAAAAGTGGGAACATTACTAGTCACACACACATGACTTGCACTTGTCCATCCTGGAAGCTTGAGCAAGGCTCTGAATGCATCATTATATGCTCCCTGCAGCGTCTTCACTGTTGCTTTGCTATAACTGCACCACAAGTGGGCAGTATAGAGTGGAGTACAGTAGGCCCTCAAAAGAGCAGTTTTAACATCATCTGTACACATGTGACATGTGCGTGCCAGCATGTTGGCTTGTGCGTACAGTTTGCAACACTGGCGCTGCACATCGTCATCATCATCATCATCATCACATAGAGCATTGCTGATGATGTGAGCCACATATCTTACTGTGGTCACCACATTTACTGCTTGTTCTGCCAAGAAGAATGAAGGAACATGTTGCTTCTGGTCCTCCTTGGGTTTAGCAGTCATGACAACACTCCTTTTAGAGTTTAATGTGGTGTCATGCTGCTCACCATAACTGGAGCAGACTCTGAGCAGTTGCTGTAGGCCAGCACTACAAGGAGACAGGAGGACTAAGTCCTCAGTGTACATCAGATGGTTAATAAGACTGCCCCCCCCCACCATACAGCCAGTCTTATACTCTTTTAACTTTTTAGACAGATCATCCAGGTACAAGCTGAAGAGAACAGGTGACAGGATACCACCCTGGTACAATCATGAAGATGTACATACAAATAAATGCCCATCTTACTGCAAGCTATTGTCAGTGTATTTAAAACAATAGCTAATGTAAAACGTACATCTACACATCTATCTAAACATACATCTATGTCCATCTATCTCAGGCATGTATGTAAGTAACCTGCTAACATCTACTTCATCATCTCTGATATAGTCTCTGCACCACTGCACCTTATCACCTCTTATTTCACCTGTATAAGTCAGTACTTGTGAAAAAATGTGAAGATTGTTGTGTTGTAGTGTTGTTATTCTATGTTAAGTACACTGAGAGAGCCACGAAACCAGAGTCACATTCCATGTATGTGCAAACCTACATGGCCAAAAACATGATTCTGATAATGAAAAATATCAAAATCACAATTGGCTGTGGATGTGGATGGTTGGTGTCTGGTAGGGCTTGGCCAGGAAAAATGACAGGGTGCATGGTGTTTTCATCTTCATCACAGCAGCCAGATGAGGGAGAAGAAGGCAGGTAGTGTTGAGTTAGAAGAAGTGAAGTCTTTGTGTCTAACCAGCAGATATGACAGAACAAGCTGGTAGAAGACCTTCACCAACAGGTAGTACTACATCAATAAGTACAACTCAGGTTCCACCAGGTTTTATGTGTTTCTGACACAACAGCCCTGCCGACTCTCATTCAGTCTGAATGGAGCTCAGACACTCACCTCACCAACACCTACATAGGACCCACACTGGTCCAGTAACACCTACATGTGTGTACCTAGTATAGACTATGTGTTTCCTCCGCATTCCTGTCCTTTCCTCTTCCCGGGGCTGGCATAGACGTATGGTCATTCCTAGGTGCTGTGACCCTACCGATCTCATCCGTCCCACTCTCTCCACTCACGCTGAGCAAGTGGTGATGGGAGGGCTCTGGAATTGATTGCCAGTCTGCGGTGCCTGAAGCTGAGTTTATCTCAGGCTACGCATCCTTGGTCTCCTTCAACTTTCTTGCTCTAACTGAGACCTGGATCATGCCAGAAAACACTACCACACCCGCAGCTCTGTCTGATGTGTACTCTTTTTCTCACACTCCCAGAGCTGGGAGGCAGGGTGGTGGTACTGGCCTGCTGATCTCCCTGAAATGGAAATACTCTCTTGTTTCCATTCCACACTTTTCTCCGCCCTCTTTTGAATTTCATGCTGTTACTGACTCGGTGGCTTCAACATCCACACTAACAAGCTAGATCCTCTTCTCTCTTTCCTCTCCTCCTTTGACCTTCACCTCTCACCCTCTCCTCCTATCCACAAGGCCGGCAACCAGCTGGACCTTATCTTTACTAGACACTGTCCTATTTCCAATCTCCCTGTTACTCCCCTCCAGCTCTCTGACCACTATGTCATGTCCTACTCTCTCTCCCTCTCTTCACCCCCCTCAGCCCCTTCCCCTACCCACATGGTTTCCACCCATAGACTCCTCCGCTCTCTCTTTGCCACTGATCTTTCTTCCTCTGTTACCTCTATCCTCCTTACACCTGAATCTTTCTCTCCCCTACCCCTGACACTGCTACTGATCTTCTTCTTTCTACCCTCTCCTCTTCTCTGGACAATCTCTATCCCCTCACCTCCAGGCCTGCACGCCCAACTCCACCTGCCCCTTGGCTGACCGACTCAGTACGTACTGACAGATGGAGACTGAGAGTGGCAGAGCTCAAATGGAGAAAAGGCAAACTCCCAAAGGACCTTATCAACTTCCAATCTCTTCCTTCCACTTTCTCCTCCTCCATTTCTGCTGCTAAGGCTGCCTTCTATCGCTCTAAAATCCTATCCTCTGCCTCTAATCTTAAGAAACTCTTCGAAACCTTCTCTACACTTCTTCAACCCCCACCTCCTCCTCCTACTTCCTCCCTTCTCCCTGATGACTTCGCTGACTTCTTTGACAAGAAGGTAAAAGACATCAGATCCTCCTTTTCTCACCACCTGGTTAGTGCTGCTTGCACTATCCCATCCTCTGCACCTTCCCTCACCTCTCCACGTCCCACCCTATCCCACCTCGCTCCCCTCTCCCCCGACGAGGTCCTCAACCTCATCACATGCAGTCGCCCCACCACATGCTCCCTTGACCCGATCCCCTCCCCTCTTCTTCAGTCTATATGTCCCGATGTTTACATTGGGACATCGGGACACAAAGAGCTATGGACATCTATAGCTCTGACAACGACTCCAAAGAGGATAAATTCTGAGTCTCATCAGCAGCCAGTCAGACTAGCTTGGTCTAGTCAGAAAGGCACGAACTGAGGAAGCCTCTTGGATGAGAGGCGAAACGTCTTCATGGATATATACCAAGTCCAGTTGCACTTGATTCAACTCCTTTGGATAACCATGACCTGGATGAATGAGAACATTCACAGACATGTCTCCGAATGGATGGTGACGCACCACCTGAAGCTCAATCTGGACAAGACAGAGCTGATGTTCCTCCCGGGGAAAGGTTCCCGCACCGAGACCTGGCCATCACCATTGACAACACCATGGTGACGCCAACTCGGACTGTGAGGAATCTGGGTGTGATCCTGGATGACCAACTGTCGTTTGCTGCAAATGTTGCATCGGTTGCTCGCTCCTGCAGATTTCTCCTCTATAACATCAGGAGGATTCGCCCATTCCTCACCGACGAGACGGCACAGGTGCTCATCCAGACTAGTCATCTCCTGGCTGGACTACGGCAACTCCCTCCTTGCTGGTGCCCCGGCGTCGGCCATCAGACCTCTGGAGCTTGTTCAGAAAGCTGCAGCTCGGCTGGTGTTCAACCACCCTAAGTTCTCCCACACAGCTCCCCTTCTCATGTCCCTACACTGGCTCCCAGTAGCTGCTCACATCCAGTTTAAGACTCTGGTGCTGGTCTACAGGGCAGTGAAAGGAACAGCTCCTTCCTATCTCCAGGCCATGGTCAAGCCCTACACCCCCGCCCCACCACTTGGCTCTGCTGCCTCGGGACGCCTGGTTGCCCCGTCGCTCAGAGGCCCCTGCTGCCGATCGACCCGGTCCTGGTTCTGTTCTGTCCTGGCCCACAGTGGTGGACTGAACTCCCCACTGATGTCAGGACAGCGGAGTCGCTGCCCATCTTTCAGTGCAGGTTGAAAACTCACCTCTTCAAGAACTACTACCCTGTTACTTGTTCTTAGCACTTATTGTATTCACTCATTTAAAAAAAAAAACTCTTTCTCACGCTTTTACTGTAGCACTGGTTTTGCTCTTAGATGCTTGTTTAGATGCACTTATGACCTCTGATGACTAGTAGTTCCCCTGATCTCCTACGTTAAATGATGCACTTATTGTAAGTAGCTTTGGATAAAAGCGTCAGGTAAATGACTGGAATGTAATGTAATGTAATGTAATACATAGGTCACACACTGGTCCGGTAACACCGACATAGGACACACACTGGTCCAGTAACACCGACATAGGAAACACACTGGTCCGGTAACACCGACATAGGACACACACTGGTCCGGTAACACCGACATAGGACACACACTGGTCCAGTAACACCGACATAGGACACACACTGGTCCAGTAACACCGACATAGGACACACACTGGTCCAGTAACACCGACATAGGACACACACTGGTCCGGTAACACCGACATAGGACACACACTGGTCCGGTAACACCGACATAGGACACACACTGGTCCAGTAACACCGACATAGGACACACACTGGTCCAGTAACACCGACATAGGACACACACTGGTCCAGTAACACCGACATAGGACACACACTGGTCCAGTAACACCGACATAGGACACACACTGGTCCGGTAACACCGACATAGGACACACACTGGTCCGGTAACACCGACATAGGACACACACTGGTCCGGTAACACCGACATAGGACACACACTGGTCCAGTAACACCGACATAGGACACACACTGGTCCAGTAACACCGACATAGGACACACACTGGTCCAGTAACACCGACATAGGACACACACTGGTCCGGTAACACCGACATAGGACACACACTGGTCCAGTAACACCAGCAGATTCAGGACTGTAGCTTTAAAAATGTAACAAACCACTTCGGCTGCTCCGAACTTTGTTAAATAAAGCAAGGAGTCAGCTGGTCAGTCTGTAGGCTACAGAAATAGTTTAAATCCTCAGAGGGGCTTGGCTCATGACATCATACTGTGTTCTTACCATGTGACTATGTTCAGGGGCAAAGGTCACACCCTTCCCTGACCTCTCCTGAGATCCACTGCTGCTTACAGAGTTCTTACGCATGATACCTTAACAGAGAACACAACAAGATAGATGATTTACTACACACAAATACCAGACCTATCAGAATTAACATGGCCTTGAGTAGGAAAGGGTTTACAGTACTGAACATGAGTAGCTGATCTGCACAAAATGAAAATTAGATACAAAAGGCTTCAATTAATTAAATTCTAATAATATATATTAACCAGTCCTCCCATCTCTCTAATGAATTAGTTCATTACGCTATATATTGTTATCTCAGCCAGGCGGTATAAGTGTGTGTGTTGGGGGGGGGGGGGGTCTGTCTGCAGCTAATCTCGCAAGCTACTGGACTTTAGCTAAAAAATGTTTTGTGCAGTTGTGAGTGTACGATGAAGAACTTCTCATGTTTGTGGTGATTCAAAATCTTTGAAAAACGTTTGTTCTTGCTATTCACCTCGCCGCCATGCAGACATGACTTAGTCGCCAATGTTACAACTCTGCTATGAAAAATATTGTAACGTGCACAGATAAGTAGATTTGCTAGCCCTTGGCTAACGGTTCGGCCTCTTTAGTCAACTGGTTAACGTTGTCGCTCGTGGTGCGGCAGATCCGGGTTCGCATCCTGGCTGCGGCACTTTCTGGGCTGTCAACCCCCCCCCCCAATTCGCTACATTGGTGTCAGAAGTGAGATGGTGAGGCCATCAAAAGCGTGTGTGCCTAGAGGCGTGAGGGAACCTGGTATGCTGGAGTGTGGGGACGCGCTTCCCAAAGGGGGGGGGGGTGTAACGTGCACAGATTAGTAGACTCGCTAGCCCTTGGCTAACGGGTCAGACCCTTTAGTCAACTGGTTAGCGTTGTCCCCTGTGGTGCTGGAGATCCGGGGTCGCGTCCCGGCTGCGGCCGTTCCCGGGCTGCCCCCCCCCCCACGAACGAATTCGCTATAATTTAATGTGAACAGTAGGATTAGTCACAGAGACAGCTGGAAATCACCTCAGCAGCTACAATAAAGCATGTCCCGTGACTGAGCTATGTTTTCTTACCGTTGTTTTGTGAATGAAAGTCAACCAGCGAGCAGCCGTTTGCCTTCATTCATTGTATATCATGAAAACCACGGCGGTTAAACACGTTTTTGTATCGCCATATTTACTGGAAATATGCAAAGTATAAAATATACACATGCACTAGAAGTGCCAGCACATTCCCTTTCCTTTAGAACAATTAACAGAAACATGTCATATCTGCCCCCCCCCCGGTGTGTGACGCATGTTACATCACTCAAAATCGTATGGTATTACTAAAGGTGGAAATAAAACATTATATGATAAACAATGAACAAAACGATAACAGTAATAGTCAACCTAGATGCACAGATGAGTCAACCAGTAGGATGTAATAGTGGTAAGATATCGAGAAAGGGGGCCCAGACACAGTCAAAGTTCGTGGGCTTTTTCCTGACAGAAGACGGTATTTTCTCAGGAGTACTGTAAGATAGAAGTTCATTTGATCCAGTGTTTCCATGCTGGGTATTTTTCAGATTTCCAGTTTTAAGTATACTTTCTTTTTTTTTTTTTTCTGCAGTGCCAGCAAGAGGGGCAACCTACTTCTCATGATGGGTCATGTTGCGGGAGCTGACATCACCCAGTATCCAAACTTTACGATCAGAGTCAATATGAGATTTTGAGATCTCAGAACTTGTTGTGATAACATATTTCAGAAAAGCCTTTAGGAGCGGACAACTCCGGAGCATGAGGAGAACAGTCCCAGTAAACCTCCTGCAGCTCCATTAAGCTTGTTCAGTCTACGAGGAGTAAAACCCAGCCACTGGGGATGCACAAGCAAGTGCATCTTACTAGTCCAGAAGAATGGGAAGGGTTGTGTCAGGAAGAGCAACTGGTGTAAAATCTTTGCCAATTCAGGGGCGTCTGGGTAGCGTAGTGGTCTATTTCATTGCCTACCAACACGGGGATCGCCGGGTTGAATCCCCGTGTTACCTCCGGCTTGGTCAGGCATCCCTACAGACACAGTTGGCCGTGTCTGCGGGCTGGAAGCCGGATGTGGGTATGTGTCCTGGTCACTGCGCTAGCGCCTCCTCTGGTCGGTCAGGGCGCCTGTTCGGGGGGAGGGGGAACTGGGGCGAACAGCGTGATTCTCCCACGCGCTACGTCCCCCTGGTGAAACTCCTCACTGCCAGGTGAAAAGGAGCGGCTGACGACTCCACATGTATGGGAGGAGGCATGTGGTAGTCTGCAGCCCTCCCGGATCAGCAGAGGGGGCGGAGCCGAGACCGGACGGCTCAGAAGAGTGGTGTGATTGGCCAAGTAAATTGGGGAGAAGAAGGGGTAAGAAAAAAAAGTGTGTGCCTTTGTATCTACATATCTGTGTATGTATGCTGTGCATGTGTCCTTCTCACCTGTCGGGGGCAGTATATCTGTTCTCTGCAGGCTGTTTCTGTGGGCGGGGGGGTAGTTCCCCGACTTGGAGAGCCGTCGCTGGCGGTTGTTAAGCATGGCGGCCAGGGAGACGATACCAGGGGGTGGGACTTTACCCATCCTCTCATAGAGCTGCTCAATCTCTCTCTTCTGATTGGCCTGGAGAGTGTGAACCTCCGACAGGTGTCTGGGGAGGAGGGTATGACTTGAGGTATTAGGAGGGTATTAACCACCTCTAATCAGAACAAACCAGGACGAGTGTCTCAATGCATGCTCAAGTTGAACCAGCTCATGTAGACACAACATGTAGTTATATCACTCATCTACGTGACTTAGTCAGTTGTCAGCTGACTGCGGGTGTTCACAACCTTATGAACAGCACAGCTGCAGAACGACTGACGCCGGCGATCCAACAGCAGTTTCATATGCAGATATGGGCGTGACCATTAAAACTAGCGTTACAGTGGCCATGTGTACTGTTTACAGAAGACTGGGCAGTAGTTGCAATCACAGCATTGTAAGATGGTGACAGATGTACTCTCAGCCCGCCACCCCCCACCCCCAGGTCCAGGAATAGTCGTCCCCTCTTCACATGAATGGCCTCTTTGACTTCCCGGTCAAACCATCGTTCCCCCCAATCAAAGATGTGCACATCCTCATCCTATTGCAAGTGCAAAAAAATGCTGTCTGAAATAAAATAAAATAAATAGATCTAGAAAAATATATATGCAGCAAAAGTAAGTAAAAGTACAGTTTGATATACAGATCACGATATTTACACTATATATATATATGTGTGTGTGTGTGCAGGAGAGTGGCTGTCAGTGGGGGGCAGGGGGCCTGTTGTTGGGCGGCACGGTGACCCAGTGGTCAGCACTGTTGCCTCACAACAAGAAGGTCCTGAGTTCGAACCCCAGGCTGTCCCAAGTCCTCTGTGTGTGGAGTTTGCATGTTGTCGCCGTGTCTGTGTGGGTTTCCTCCCGCCATCAAAAAGACATGCATGTTAGGGTTAATACTCCTGCCTGTGCCCCTGAGCAAGGCTATGGAAAGAAGAAGTGGAGTTGGTCCCCGGGTGCTGCAGCTGCCCACTGCTCCTCTACGATAGCATGGCTACATGCAGACAACACACTCACTGTAAGAATACCATGTCAAATGAGGTGACTTTCTTTCTTTCATAAGTTCATAAGTCTTGGGGAGGGGGGGGGCTGTAGATTAGTCTGACTGCAACAGGGAAGACACTGTCTTGTGGCGTGAGGTTTTGGTCCTGATGGACCTCAGCCTCTTGCCAGACGGCAGAGTCTCAAAAAGGTGGTGAACAGGGTGTGGGGGGTCGGCAATGACATTCCTTGCTCACGTCAAGGTCCTGGAGGTGTGCAGGTCCTGGAGAGATGAGACGGCAGCTGATTAGACAGCAGCCGGTTAGCTTCTCCACCCAGCGAGTGATGTGCTGCTGCAGCCTGCCCTGGTCCCTGGCAGTGGCAGCAGCATATCAGACAATGATGGAGGAGGTTAGGAGGGACTGAATGATTGAGGTATAGAAATTCACATCATTGTCTGTAGCAGGTTGAAGTTCTTCAGCTGCCACAGGAAGTACATCATCCTCTGCTGAGCTTTATTGAGGAGGGAGCCGTTGTTTAGCCCCCACTTGAGGTCTTGAGTGATTGTGGTGCCCAGAAAACAGAATGACTCCACAGTGGTAACTGAGGAGTCATACAGGGTGGGTGGATGGGTGGGGGTGGGGAGCTGAGGGGGCAGGGCTGGGCTTCTCCTGAAGTCCACCACCATCTGTATTGTCTTCAGACTTGTCACCCTCAGACATGAGTCCGATGACGGTGGTTTCATCGGGGAAACCAAACAAACTCTAGCCAAGATGATGGCACCACACAGTAGAGCTAACACATCAGGCCAGGACTCCGCAGTCTGCGCCATCTGCAGACCAGGACTTTGCAGTCTACACCATCTATAGACCAGGACACCGCAGTCTACACCATCTACAGACCAGGATTCCACAGTCTACACCCAAATACAACCCAGTGGCCACTCTTTCAAGGATGGGGATGTGCGCATCCTTGATAGGGAGGAACGCTGGTTTGAAGGGGGAGTCAAAGAGGCCACCTATGATTGCAACATTCCCCAACCCTCTGTGAATAGTACACATGGCCACTGTAACTAGTTAATGGCCACAGTAATTTGCATGTGAAGTTGGTGTTAGATCACCAGTTTCAGTCATGATGCAGCTGTGCTGTTTACAAGGGTGGGGATACCTGCAGTCAGCAGACAACTGACGAAGTCACTTAGACGATGATGAAACATTTTTTCCCACTAAACTTGGAGTGCAGATGAACTGATTCAACCGTTCTGGGAAACCAGAAGAGCCTTGGAATTCAAACGCTTAACCATGATGGACAACTCTCCAAAATGATTCACTGCGGAGACCTGCTGATAAAAGTGTGTCTTGTAATAATCATTTTGTTGATGAAAAACAACTGATGAAATTAACATTTGACCTTTTTTCTATGATGACAACGAGCACGTACCTAAATAAAAACGTACATTTGGTTGTACTGGGATTTAAATATTACAGTTGGTCAGACATGACGACCTGATGGAGCTGGTTTTTCATCAGTGCAGTAGCAGAGCAGGTTCGTTTCGTTACACAGATTAGGGCTGAATATGTTCACCAACGAGGCGACAGAAACAAGATGTTTAGCAAATCAGAACTTCCCCGCTGGAAACAAAAGCAATGATAAATATAAAGACATTTACATCAGAACTAATTTACCAATTAGATAAAATTATGAAATTAAAATTATTAAAATTAATTAAAAATGTTAATCAAAATTGCTTGATGTTAAGCTTGATCATTTATTTTGTTATTGATGAAAAACAGCAGTTTTCAATTAACTCATGAATAATTCATGTTCATTGGCAGCAATGGCATCATTAACTTGATTTTCAGATTTCCGCAATTTATTATTCATAAACCTTTTAAACCAATGAGAGCTGATTAGCCACAGTGCTAACATAAATCCTGTCTGACCTGTTCATAGATAATATACTACTACTACTACTACTTTCGGCTGCTCCCGTTAGGGGGCGCCACAGCGGATCATCCGTTTCCATTTCTTCCTGTCTTCTGCGTCTTCCTCTGTCACACCAGCCACCTGCATGTCCTCCCTCACCACACCCATAAACCTCCTCTTTGGCCTTCCTCTTCTCCTCTTCCCTGGCAGCTCCATATTCAGCATCCTTCTCCCAATATACCCAGCATCTCTCCTCCACACATGTCCACACCATCTCAGTCTTGCCTCTCTTGCTTTGTCTCCAAACCGTCCAACCTGAGCGGTCCCTCTAATATACTCGTTCCTAATCCTGTCCTTCTTCATCACTCCCAGTGAAAATCTTATCATCTTCATCTCTGCCACCTCCAGCTCCGCCTCCTGTCTTTTCATCAGTGCCACTGTCTCCAAACCATACAACATAGCTGGTCTCACTACCATCTGGTAAACCTTCCCTTTAACTCTTGCTGGTACCCTTCTGTCACACATCACTCCTGACACTCTTCTCCACCCACTCCACCCTGCCTGCCTGCACTCTCTTCTTCACCTCTCTCCTGCACTCCCCGTTACTTTGGACAGTTGACCCCAAGTATTTAAACTCAAATGCCTTTGTCACCTCCACTCCTTGCATCCTGACCATTCCACTGTCCTCCCTCTCTTTCACGCATAGGTATTCCGTCTGGCTCCTACTGACTTTCGTTCACTTTCTCTCCAGTGCATACCTCCACCTCTCTAGTGCATACCTCCACCTCTCCAGGCTCTCCTCAACCTGCACCCTACTCTCACTACAGATCACAATGTCATCCGCGAACATCATCGTCCATGGAGACTCCTGCCTGATCTTGTCTGTCAACCTGTCCATCACCATTGCAAACAAGAAAGGGCTCAGAGCCGATCCTTGATGTAATCCCACCTCCACCTTGAACCCATCTGTCATTCCAACCACCCACCTCACCATTGTCACACTGCCCTCATACATATCCTGCACCACTCCTACATACTTCTCTGCAACTCCTGACTTCCTCATACAATACCACACCTCCTCTCTCAGCACTCTGTCATAAGCTTTCTCTAAATCCACAAAGACACAATTTAACTCCTTCTGGCCTTCTCTATACTTCTCAATCAACATCCTCAAAGCAAACATCACATCTGTGGTGCTCTTTCATGGCATGAAACCCTACTGCTGCTCGCTGATTGTCACCTCTCCTCTTAACCTAGCTTCTATTACTCTTTCCCAAATCTTCATGCTGTGGCTGATCAACTTTATACCTCTGTAGTTGTTACAGTTCTGCACATCGCCCTTGTTCTTGAAAATCGGTACCAGTATGCTTCTTCTCCACTCCTCAGCATCCTCTCACTTTCCAGGATTGTGTTAAACAATCTAGTTAAAAACTCCACTGCCATCTCTCCTAAACATCTCCATGCCTCCACAGGTAGGTCATCAGGACCAACTGCCTTTCCACTCTTCATCCTCTTCATAGCTGCCCTCACATCCTCCTTGCTAATCCGCTGAACTTCCTGATTCACTATCCCCACATCATCCAACCTTCTCTCTCTCTCTCTCTCTCTCATCTTCTTCATTCATCAGCCCCTCAAAGTCCTCCTTCCACCTTCTTAGCACACTCCCCTCGCTTGTTAGCACATTTCCATCTCTATCCTTGATCGCCCTAACTTGCTGCACATCCTTTGCAGCTTGGTCCCTCTGTCTAGCCAATCGGTACAAGTCCTTTTCTCCTTCCTTAGTGTCTAACCTGTCATACAACTCACCATACGCCTTTTCCTTTGCCACCTCTCTCTTTGCTTTACGCTGCATCTCCTTGTACTCCTGTCTACTTTCTTCATCTCTCTGACTATCCCACTTCTTCTTTGCCAACCTTTTCCTCTGTATAATTTGCTGTACTTCCTCATTCCACCACCAAGTCTCCTTGTCTTCCTTCCTCTGTCCTGATGACACACCAAGTACCTTCCTAGCTGTCTCCCTCACTATTTCTGCAGTGGTTGTCCAGCCATCTGGCAACTCTTCACTACCACCCAGTGCCTGTCTTAACTCCTGCCTGAACTCCACACAACAGTCTTCCTTCTTCAACTTCCACCATTTCATCTTCGGCTGTGTCTTCACTCGCTTCCTCTTCTTGATGTCCAAAGTCATCCTACAGACCACCATCCTATGCTGCCTAGCTACGTTCTCCCTTGTCACCACCTTGCAGTCTCCAATCCCTTTTAGATGGCGCCTTCTACATAAGATATAGTCCACCTGTGTGCACTTTCCTCCACTCTTGTATGTCACCCTGTGTTCCTCCCTCTTCTTGAAATATGTATTCACCACAGCCATTTCCATCCTTTTCGCAAAATCGACCACCATCTGTCCTTCCACATTTCTCTTCTTGACTCCATACCTTCCCATCACCTCCTCATCACCTCTGTTCCCTTCACCAACATGTCCGTTGAACTCCGCTCCAATCACCACTCTCTCCTCCTTGGGTACCCTCTCCACCATGTCGTCCAACTCACTCCAGAATTCTTCTTTTTCATCCATCTCACACCCAACTTGCGGGGCATATGTGCTGATAACATTCAGCAATAAACCTTCAATTTCCAGCTTCATACTCATCACTCTGTCTGACACTCTCTTCACCTCCAGCACGCTCTTGACATACTCTTCCTTCAGAATTACCCCTACCCCTTTACTCCTCCCATTCACACCATGGTAGAAGAGTTTGAACCCACCTCTGATACTCCTGGCCTTACTCCCCTTCCACCTGGTCCCTTGCACACACAGCATGCCTACCTTTCTTCTTTCCATCATGTCAGCCAGCTCTCTCCCTTTACCAGTCATAGTGCCAACATTTAAAGTTCCAACTCTCACCTCCACATGCCTACCCTTCCTCCTCTCTAGCTGCCTCTGGACATGCTTTCCCCCTCTCCTTCTCCTTCGCCCAACAGTAGCATAGTTTCCACCGACACCCTGCTGGTTAACAGTACCGGTGGCGGTCGTTGGTAACCCGGGCCTCGACCGATCCGGTATGTAAGTCTTATTTATGATCCGCATATTTGATTTGGCAAAGATTTTATGCCGGATGCCCTTCCTGACGCAACCCTCCCCATTTGTCCGGGCTTGGGACCGGCACTAAGGATTTCATAGATAATATAAATAATATAAATATAAATAATATCATAATGTTAAAAAAGATAAAGCAGCACAGAGGGATATTTTGTCCTGAAATTTATCTCATTTCCTTGCTAAGACTCCGCCCACCACTCACTAGCTAAATGTTGTACAATGCTAGCTTTATCTCGTTTCCTTGCTAAGACTCCGCCCACCACTCACTAGCTAAATGTTGTACAATGCTAGCTTTATCTCATTTCCTTGCTAAGACTCTGCCCACCACTCACTAGCTAAATGTTGTACAATGCTAGCTTTATCTCATTTCCTTGCTAAGACTCCGCCCACCACTCACTAGCTAAATGTTGTACAATGCTAGCTTTATCTAATTTCCTTTCTAAGACTCCGCCCACCACTCACTAGCTAAATGTTGTACAATGCTAACTTTATCTCATTTCCTTACTAAGACTCCGCCCACCACTCACTAGCTAAATGTTGTACAATGCTAGCTTTATCTCATTTCCTTGCTAAGACTCCGTCCACCACTCACTAGCTAAATGTTATACAATGCTAGCCTTAGTGCTGCTGAACACATCCATCCACTAATCACCTTTCACGCAGCTTTTGCAGCTCCTCCCACATTTCCTCATCCTCGCTGTCTGATTCATCAGAGCTGACATAGGAGGCGGCGCGGGAGTGGCTCATCCAGGATCCGCTTGGATTGGGGCTACCCAGTTTCCCCTCCCGCAGCATCACACTGAGCCTCCTCTCTCCTCCCTGTCTCTTCTCCTCCTCGCCAGCTTTCTCTTCCCTCTTTTTTTCCTCTCTCCCTCCTTTTTTCTCCGCCCTCTCACAGTTGTCAGGCCTGTGGAGGGGGTTGTCATAGCAACCAAGAGCCCCAGTGAGAGTGGTAGTGGGCAGGGAACCAAGCGACGCACTGATGCTGTTCTCCGATTGGTCCTGCTCATTTGTGCTAGTCTCTGATTGGCTGTTCCTAGTGGGCGGGGAGGAGTGAGCAGGGGGCAGAGTCTGGAGGGGGTTTGAGGCATTGGAGGCGGGGTCTTCTTTAGTTGGCGTGACCTGAAAACGACCAACTGTCATGACTGGTGGTTCCTTCTCTGTGTGTGTGTGTGTGTGTGTTTGAGGAGACATAAAGGGACAAAAAGATTTTTTTTAAAAGTAAGACAAATGACAAATATAAAAAACTATCAAAATTCTTAGAGACAGACAGACAGACAGACAGACAGACAGACAGATAGATAGATAGATAGATAGATAGATAGATAGATAGATAGATAGATAGATAGATAGATAGATAGATAGATAGATAGATAGATAGATAGATGTAGTCTTACCTTCATATGTAGATAGCTGTTTGGGTTGGTTGAAGCATGAGACAGGGATGTGGAGGGAGAAGAGACATATCATCAAGACTTTTTATGCAACGTGGAAAACCTGGGCAGTGGCCACAGGATACCGTATGGCCAGTAGCCCCCTCGCTGCCCATCACAGAGACGTCACATTTCAGTGAAATTTGAGCCCATCAGTAGCTCAGTTGTGATGACAACATTACAGAGCGTTCTCCTACAATCATCACGTCGTCTGTTGGTGAAACTTTAATAAACACCATCACAATGTTGTGGGGACTGACGGAATCATTAATGCTTCTGGTACAGAGCATGATGACTACAAAGATTCAATTAAAAAGGTTGAGCCCACAAATACATATGAAACCACATGTATCATCTGTCATTTATCCTTTCCTCATCTGAGACAGTGATATAAGCGAGGGTGCTGTGCCCCAAGTTATCAGAACATCTCGGAATTACTCCTTAAAATCTAGATGCAAGTAGGAGTTAATTACGAAGCTTCCTACGGACATTCTCAGCTAGGAGTGGGTTTACTCCTAACAGGAACTACAATCTGTATTTAATGAAGCCTCAGGATGTAAAGTGAAATTACAACTATGTGTTGCAGTTTCCTCTGCAATTTAATGAACATATTTCATGGACTTTTGTCTGGATGGCCTTTGTTGACAATCAAGTGACAAAGAGGGTTTGTAGTTTCACTCAGTCAAAATCCTGAGACCGCTCTGGAATCATGTGCAGAGGGTCTGAAGCTAGACCCATCATCAAGGCGTTTACATCCATCACAGTGTATATTGTAACGTGCATGGATAAGTAGACACGTTGGTCCGTGACTAACGGGTCGGACCCTTTAGTCGAGCGGTCAGCGAGGTCTCCCGCAGTGCGGGCGATACAGGTTCGCGTCCCGGCCACGGCAGTTCCTGTGGCCCCCCCCAAATTCGCTACAATATGTTTGTGCTGTGGCATTTGTTGAGATTTAAAATTGCATCTCTGCTCTGTCCCAGTGCCCTTAAATAACAACTATGACACATTTTACATTTTGTACTCAAGTGATCACTTCTGGTCCTGTCAACATAGTGAGAAGTTTGCCCTGTTTCTGCACTTGAACGTCGTTGATTGACAACAGTTTATGTTTATGTTTATTTAGATCCCCATTAGCTGTTTGAGAAGGCAACAGCTCCTCTTCCTGGGGTCCACATTAAAAACTTCCTACAACAACATCCATGTATACACATGCTTTCACATGCATGTATACATTAATAAACACAACTGCATCATTAAATTCAATTCATCCCCCACCCCATCCCACCCACCTCAATTAAACCAGCATTATTAGAGAAGCCAAACACATAACCCCCCCCCCACACACACACACTTACAGTAGCATCGATCACAGACTGCTCCTACCAACTGCTTTGAGCTACATATTTCAGAATAGAATATAAAAGTTATGTATTAGACATTTTAGACATTGTGTAAGTCTGTACACAAAAATAACCTCTTAAGTTGCTTTTTAAAGCTTTCTTTACTTGTTGCCTGAGTAATAACATATGGCAACCTATTCCACTGTGAAATGGCCCTATACATAGCAGTTCTTTTCATTGCATTTGTTCTGGGTTAACATGACCCCAGCTAACTGGTCTTGTTCCCCATGTTCATGTCTGTCCTGGGAAAAAGTTAGTCTTGAAAACAGGCAGTAGGGTTGTTTTGACACAACTATATTCCCGAATAACGTTAGAGGACTGCGTGTTAACCTGTCTTATACTTTCAACCAGGCAAGTTCACGGTGCATCTGGTCTATACCTTTTCTCATTGAACACCTGAGTGCAAGACGTGCTGCTCTATTCTGCACCATCTAAGCTTGTTTAGCTCCTGTTTTGCTGTGCTTGACCAGATTGCTGGGCAGTAGTCAAGGTGTGACAAAACCAAGGTTTGTATAACCTGTGAGATGGTAGTTGGCGTAAGGAAAGAGGAGTATCGTCTTATCATAGATATTCCTCTCCCCATTTTTCCAGTTATTTTGTCTATGTGATTCTGCCACGATAGTTGTTCGTCCAGAATGACTCCTAGAAGTTTAGCCTGAGTAACTCGTTTTATGCAGCTGCCCTTGATAGATATGGTTAGTTGGTTCTGACATCTTAATGCATGGTTCGAGCCAAAAACAATACTCTTCATCTTTGATACATTCAAACTACATTGTTTTTGGTTACCCAGTCCAAAATTAATTTCATATCATTTTCCAATAGAACATTTAACTCATCCACACTGTTTGATGACATATACACTGTGGAGTCATCGGCAAACATAGCTAAGCTAGCATTACTCAAAACAAGTGATATATCATTGGTAAAAATAGAGTAGAGCAATGGGCCCAAACAACTTCCCTGAGGAACACCACACTCTACTGTCCTTACAGTAGAAAAACTACCGTTAAAGTAAACAGTCTTTGTTTTGTTTGATAAGTAGCTCCTCGTCCAATTAAGGGTCAACTTATTAAAGCCATAAGCAGCAAGTTTCATTAAAAGCATATCGTGGTCTATTAAATCAAACACAGCACTAAAATCAAGTAGCACAGCACCCACAATCCTTTTCCTGTCTATATCCCTCAGCCGCTGATCAATTATCTGCAGCAAAGCAGTACTTGTGGAGTGATCCTTTTTGTAGGCATGCTGAAATTCAGAGTTAAGTTTGTTCACAGAAAAGTAAGATAAAACCTGGTCAAACACAACTCTTTCCATAAGCTTGCTTAGCACCGGAAGAATGCTGATAGGACGGCTATTAGCACCTGTAAACATGTCCTTCTTGTTTTTGGGTAAAGGAATAACTTTTGCAGCTTTCCATGCCAAGGGACATACACCCTTCTGTAAACTTAGGTTCAAAATATGGCACATGGGTAATACAATAGGGCCAGAAACCATTCCTGAGGGTTTCCCATCAAGGTTGTCTAATCCTGAGGGTTTTTCACTATTTACACTACTAAGAAGTGTTTCTACTGTATTCACTTGAACAGCTTGAAAGTCAAATTCACAATCTCTATTTTTCATAAAATGGTCATTAATCAATTGCTTTGAAAGTTTGTTTCTGAAGTTGTTTCATTTTTAGTTTCTCAGTCTTTCCAACAAAATATTGATTAAAATAGTTAGCAATATCTTGAGGTTTAGTAAGGAAGACACCGTCTGACTCTAGGAAGGAGGGTGTATTTCCCCCCGATCTACTCATTAGCTCATTTAAAGTTTTCCACAGCTTCTTTCCATCATGTTTAATGTCATTTATCCTATTGTGATAATACCTTTTCTTTTTTCTATTTATTTTTGTCACTTGGTTTCTTAGTGAACAATATGACTTCCAGTCGGTTGCATTACCAGACTTAACTGACTCAGTTTTCATGTTATCCCTCTGGGCCATCAAGCCTTTCAGTTCCTCATCCGTCCAAGCTGCTTTTCTTTTCCTTACTGTGAATTTCCTAATGGGAGCATGTTTATCAGCCACTTCTAAAAACATATTTGTGCTGCATGCACATCATGTATTTTACACATATTATCCCATTGCACCCTATTTATGTCCCTAATTATTCTCACAAAAAGACTTAAAAGATCTTTGAACAACAACTTTAGGTCCAACTTTTGGAACTTTGGCTTTCCTAACGATTGCCACCAAATTGTGATCACTAAAGCCAACTGGAGTTGATGTAGCCTTTGATCACATTAGTGAAAATGTGGTCAATACAGGTTGCTGATTTCTGTCCTGCACAGTTTTTGTACACCCGAGTAGGTGCATTCACCACCTGAAATTAAATTACACACCTTTACAATATCATTCAGCTTCCTTTTCAATGAACATTCTTGGTCATTTAAAAGACATACTGAATAATTCATCTAATCTTCCATTTGAGAAACAAACATCAGAACTGTGCAAACATAAGCGCCATTCATATCCAAAACAAAGTTAGTACACACACACACACACACACACACACACACACACACACACACACACATATATATATATATACTTAGCACAGAAAGTAAGGAAATGTGTGTTTGGTAGAGTATGTCTTTGTTGTAACGATGCTTCTTGGCAGTAAATCTTATAGCGTTGGAAAGCCTGTTTACTTGCCTTTTAAATGGCGCCACATGTGTAAGGAACATGCATTTGTGGGATGAGCAGCAGAGCTGAGTATGTGGGTTGTGCCCATGAGACATTTGCCAGATCTTCTCTGCCAATGCCAAGCAGCTTATTCTAATGTTGCTATTGACTCTTGTGTTGAGCTTCTGGTACCCAGGTGCTGACCATCAGCTGCCTGATAGAAGATTTACTGCCAAGAAGCATCGTTACACCAAAGACATCATCTACCAAACACACATTTCCTTACTTTCTGTGCTAAGTATATATACACACACACACACACACACACACACACACACACACACACACACACACACACACACACACACACACACACACACACACACACACACACACACACACACATGGAGGCGTGCACATAACTTTTTGGTCTGGTTCTCAAGGGAGCACCTGGAGATGTTTGGTACTCAGTGTCTGTGAATGTTCTCATTCATCCAGGTCATGGTTATCCAAAGGGATTGAATCGACTGCAACTGGACTTGGTATATATCCGTGAAGACGTTTCGCCTCTCATCCAAGTCCAGTTGCACTCGATTCAATTCCTTTGCATTTGGTACTCGGTCTTTACGCGGCACGGTTATCCTACAAGCTGTTGTTATCACTACCCTCCTGACTGCTCTCCTCACTGTCTTCCTCTTCCAAACATGGCAGGTGAAGATGTAGGCCTACTTCTTCCTCCCTGGTTGAGTCTGTGATTAGCTGTTTGCATCCATAAGTCAACAGCTGGCTTCGGGTCAAAAGTCTCTGTCGTCGAAGGATGTGCTGGGTCAAATGGCACACTTCTGATAGCATGTTTAATGTCCTCTTTGTTTTTGAATTCTTTGAATAACGTCTCGATGGCAATGGTCATCGCCTCCTTGTTTTGCTCTCCATCGGTGAACGGTTTCTTCTGTTTAGCCAGAAGATAGCTGACATGGAAGGATGCCTCTGTTGCTTACTTTTAGCTGTTGGTTTGGTAAAAAGTGACTGCTGTGCTTTCAATATAGACTTGAGCTCGTCAGCTTTCTTCGAACGAAGCGCGCTGTTCAGCGGGTAGGTGTCTTTGAACTTGGGGTGGAAGGTGTTGTGGTGCCGCTCCACGTTACCTTTTTTTTTTTTCAGTGCTACAGCCTGGTGATAAATCAGGCAAATTGTGTGGTCCTTCACTATGGTGAACAGAAAATCGTGTTCCCATCCTATGTGAAAATGGTAAGTTTTTTGCTTTTTCCATTGTGCCTCTGCCATCGTGTATCGTTAGCTTGATAGCTCGTGAGCGTAACAGGAAGTGCTGAGCTAGTTAAGGCAGGAGTTAGGGATGTAATTTTTCAGCCGTTAACCTAGAAACTGTATTTGATTGGCCAGATGCACCCCTTCCCCGCCCCTCGACCGCCATCACAACACACAGGGCTCACACAGGGTGCATCTGAAACTAAAATAGATAATAATGAATAAATAACAACATTTTGACATTTATGGGGATTTTTTTTCTCTGATTTTGAAAACTTCTCACAGTCGACTTGGAATACTTCCGAGATGGACTTGTCGACCGTGATCAATGGGTTGGCAACTCCTGTTTCAGACAGATATGACCAAATTTCTGCTCTGAAACGCTTGAGACAGACAGGCTATGGTGTTTTGCAGTCTTACCACAGCTGAGGAAGAGGCCGAGATGTCAGAGCTGTCTGTCCAATTTGAGGACCATCCTTTGGACAGGAAGGAGCCTGAACCCTGAGATCCACTCACTGCATCTGACACAGACAGACAGGTCAACAGACATCAGCAGACAGAAAGATAAACAGACAGATGATCAACAGACATCAGCGGACAGCCAAACAGACAGACAGTCAGAAAATCTGACATTCAGTATTTAGTCCGACACTACATCAGTGAAGACCCACCAGGAACAAAGGAACCTGAACTTCCTGATTCCCCCTTCAAAAGCCCTGAGGTGAGGGCCTGAAAGAGAAGAAGAGAAAGACAAGGTAAGGACAAGGAAGAATGAAACTGGTTGAACACATCTCGCTCATGAACAGTGAGTTATAACTTCCTGCTGTCATTATACTGCTGGTTACTGTAAGCTGACCTGTACGGCCAGTCTTCTACTGGTGGTTACTGGGGCTGATCACAACCAGTTTAGATCATTCAGGGCAAGCAGAGTGTCATTTATCTGTCTTCTGCATTTCACATGGTGTTTGTTTCTGAGGCCTACCTGCCCTGCTGACAGCGTGTCCTGCTGGTGGTTTTTATGGATTATCTGGAGCTGAGAGGGGAGAGGAAGAGAAGGGGGAGGCTGGCTGAGGGGATAGCCTGGCTGGGGCATGGCGAGGAGGTGGGGAGGGAAAAGAGGGGATGGGCGTGGCTTCGAGAAGGGGGGGTGGAGTTTAGGGTGGGGTATTGGAGAGATGGGTGGGGAGAGGGAGCCATGGGCGGGGCTGAGGGGCAGGGATTTTGAGATGTTGGGGGGGGCAGGGGGAGCAGAGAGGGGTTGTAAGCCCTGGCCTGGGGGCTCTTGCGGGGGCAGGAAGGTGTGGGCAACGCTCATGGCAAGAGAGAGAACATTGGCCAGGGAGAAAATGGGCGGGGGCGGGGCTGACGAGGGCCAGTGAGGAGTAGGAAGGAGGGGTTGGGAAGGGAGGGAGGAGGGAGGAGTTCCTTGATTCACCTCCATGAAGGAGTGAGAGGAGAGGCTGGGGTTGCTGAGACCCTGAGGTAGGCCAGGGGGTAGGTGACCGGTGGAATTCGGGGGGGTCAGGGGGGAGTAATGAGAAGCAGCGGAGACTGAGTCTGGATGGGAGGCTGGGGGGGGGTGTGTAGGGTGGGCTGGGTGGAAGGACTGGGAAGAACCTGGAGGAGGAAGAGAGACAGACAGATGTAGAGAGAGACAGAGAGAGAGAGAGAAGAAAAGCACTTATCAAAACAGAACTGAGGATCAGAACTTTTCCAGTGGGGAACACTGTGAAACATTTAAACAGCAAACACATTTCTCTTCTTCCTCTATGGTCCAGAAAACCTCAACACACATCATACATCGACCCGTCAGCGTTCTCCGAAGGCCGAAGTCCTTCTGGCTTTCGGCAGGTTTAAATTATGGGGGCTGAGACCCCCAGGATCCAGCAATAGCCCCCTAGATGTGCCCCCTAGAAGTGAATGTGAGGGGGCTGTTGGAAAAAGGTTCTCGGGTTCTCCAGACTCAGTGAGTATTTTCTCTGCTTCTGTCTGTGTTGGGGGTTTTTCCCCCGGATTTTCCCCCCTTTTCTCCCCAATTGTATCTGGCCAATTACCCCACTCTTCCGAGCCGTCCTGGTCGCTGCTCCGACCCCTCTGCTGATCCGGAGAGGGCTGCAGACAACCATGTCTTCTTTTCACCTGACAGTGAGGAGTTTCACCAGGGGGACGTAGCATGTGGGAAGATCACGCTATTCTCCCCAGTTCCCCCTCCCCCCCGAACAGGCGCCCAGACCGACCAGAGGAGGTGCTAGTGCAACGACCAGGACACATACCCACATCCGGCTTCCCACCTGCAGACACGGCCAATTGTGTCTGTAGGGACAACTGACCAAGCCAGAGGTAACACGGGGATTCGAACTGGCGATCCCCGTGTTGGTAGGCAACGGAATAGACTGCCATGCTACCCGGACGCCCCTGTCTGAGTTCTTGAAGCAGCTTGAATTCTTTATGTCGCCCATATGACACAGAAGAGGTCGACACTCTATAAACCTCTTTAAATGGCTGTGATTTGTTATGGCTTGTTTTTCTGAGCACTTGTTTGCAGTGGTGATGGACAGGTTAATGGACAAGATCAGGCAGGAGTCTCCGTGGACGATGGTGTTTGCAGATGACATTGTGATGTGTAGTGAGAGTAGGGTGCAGGTGGAGGAGAGCCTGGAGAGGTGGAGGTATGCACTGGAGAGAAGAGCAATGAAAGTCAGTAGGAGCAAGACAGAATACCTATGTGTGAATGAGAGGGAGGACAGTGGAATGGTGAGGATGCAAGGAGTGGAGGTGATGAAGGTGGATGAGTTTAAATACTTGGGGTCAGCTGTCCAAAGTATTGGGGAGTGCAGGAGAGAAGAGAGGTGAAGAAGAGAGTGCAGGCAGGGTGGAGTGGGTGGAGAAGAGTGTCAGGAGTGATGTGTGACAGAAGGGTACCAGCAAGAGTTAAAGGGAAGGTTTACAAGATGGTAGTGAGACCAGCTATGTTGTATGGTTTGGAGACAGTGGCACTGATGAAAAGACAGGAGGTGGAGCTGGAGGTGGAAGAGATGAAGATGATAAGATTTTCACTGGGAGTGATGAAGAAGGGCAGGATTAGGAAGGAGTATATTAGAGGGACAGCTCAGGTTGGACGGTTTGGAGACAAAGCAAGAGAGACAAGATGGAGATGGTGTGGACATGTGTGGAGGAGAGATGCTGGGTATACTGGGAGAAGGAGGCTGAATATGGAGCTGCCAGGGAAGAGGAGAAGAGGAAGGCCAAAGAGGAGGTTTATGGAGGTGGTGAGGGAGGACATGAAGGTGGCTGGTGTGACAGAGGAAGATGCAGAGGACAGGAAGAGATGGAAACGGATGATCTGCTGTGGCGCCCCCTAACGGTAGAAGCCGAAAGAAAATGCAGTACCATGGAGGCCACTGTTTCACACAGTTACAGCTTCTACCTTTAAACACACACCCAATGACAATAAATATTCCCATTCTAGTTTTGCAGGTGTAAAGATGGCGGCTTTTTACTTCATTGACCGAATATTCCTCCCTCTTCTGCTGCCATAGCAGGATGCATCATAGCGGAAAGTATCCCCACCTTTATAAACAGCAGCGTTGTATAACGAGTACCGATCATTGGTTTGGGTTGTTATACCACTGTATTGTTTATCAGGGTGGGGGTACCTGCAGTCAGGTGAGACTGTATTGTTTATCAGGGTGGGGGTACCTGCAGTCAGGTGAGACTGTATTGTTTATCAGGGTGGGGATACCTGCAGTCAGGTGAGACTGAAGAGGTCATTTAGAGCAGTGGTTCTCAACCTTTTTGGGGTCCTGAACCCCCTGCGTATTTTTGATCTACCCTGAGGACCCCTCCACCTGATCTTGGGGGAGGGGGGTTGCAATTTGTAGAAACAGTAGAAACTGCATTTTAAATCGCATTATAGCATTTATTCACTCTTTGGGGCAAAAATAAGAGCTTTCAGTTGTAACTTAGATATAGTTAACAAAACAGAATTCTTATGCAGTAACTTTTAACAATGCAAACGGGAGCGAGATCTCTTATTAAAATACAATAAATGACACTTGTGAAACAGATGTAATTAGAGAAAAAGTCCTGTTACCCTTTATAGTTTAGCTAGATAAAGGTCTCAGTCACATTTCAGTAAAATAATCCTATTTCTATAAATGTCATAGGATCTTTTTTTTAAAGATATTTAATTTTCACGGACCCCTTGCAATTACACCACGGACCACTAGGGGTCCGCGGACCCCCGGTTGAGAAACACTGATTTAGATGATGATGAGACGTTTCTCAACATAAGTGTTGTGTCTACATGAATTGGTTCAACTGTGTGTGACTCGTCATCTCTGGCAGGTTTTTCCTTCCTGACTTATTCCAGATCGCAGTTCACACTTTGCAATTATTTGTTGAGACGTATTGGGACACGTGATGTGGGAGGGGAGTAGTGAGGACACGTGATGTGGGAGGGGAGTAGTGAGGACACGTGATGTGGGAGGGGAGTAGTGAGGACATGTGATGTGGGAGGGGAGTAGTGAGGACACGTGATGTGGGAGGGGAGTAGTGAGGACACGTGATGTGGGAGGTGGAGGGTGGGAGACGTGATGTGGGAGGGGGGTAGTGAGGACACGTGATGTGGGAGGTGGAGGGTGGGAGACGTGATGTGGGAGGGGGGTAGTGAGGACACGTGATGTGGGAGGGGAGTAGTGAGGACACGTGATGTGGGAGGGGAGTAGTGAGGACACGTGATGTGGGAGGGGAGTAGTTGGGAGACGTGATGTGGGAGGGGGGTAGTGAGGACACGTGATGTGGGAGGGGAGTAGTGAGGACACGTGATGTGGGAGGGGAGTAGTGAGGACACGTGATGTGGGAGGGGAGTAGTGAGGACATGTGATGTGGGAGGGGAGTAGTGAGAACACGTGATGTGGGAGGGGAGTAGTGAGGACATGTGATGTGGGAGGGGAGTAGTGAGGACACGTGATGTGGGAGGGGGGTAGTGAGGACCCGTGATGTGGGAGGGGGGTAGTGAGGACATGTGATGTGGGAGGGGGGTAGTGAGGACATGTGATGTGGGAGGGGGGTAGTGAGGACACGTGATGTGGGAGGGGAGTAGTGAGGACACGTGATGTGGGAGGGGGGTAGTGAGGACATGTGATGTGGGAGGGGGGTAGTGAGGACATGTGATTTGGGAGGGGAGTAGTGAGGACACGTGATGTGGGAGGGGAGTAGTGAGGACATGTGATGTGGGAGGTGGAGGGTGGGAGACGTGATGTGGGAGGGGGAGGGTGGGAGATGTGATGTGGGAGGGGGAGGGTGGGAGACGTGATGTGGGAGGGGGGTAGTGAGGACCCGTGATGTGGGAGGTGGAGGGTGGGAGACGTGATGTGGGAGGGGGGTAGTGAGGACCCGTGATGTGGGAGGGGAGTAGTGAGGACATGTGATGTGGGAGGGGAGTAGTGAGGACATGTGATGTGGGAGGGGAGTAGTGAGGACATGTGATGTGGGAGGGGGGTAGTGAGGACATGTGATGTGGGAGGGGGGTAGTGAGGACCCGTGATGTGGGAGGGGGGTAGTGAGGACATGTGATGTGGGAGGGGGGTAGTGAGGACCCGTGATGTGGGAGGGGAGTAGTGAGGACATGTGATGTGGGAGGGGGGTAGTGAGGACATGTGATGTGGGAGGGGGGTAGTGAGGACATGTGATGTGGGAGGGGGGTAGTGAGGACCCGTGATGTGGGAGGGGAGTAGTGAGGACCCGTGATGTGGGAGGGGGGTAGTGAGGACATGTGATGTGGGAGGGGGGTAGTGAGGACATGTGATGTGGGAGGGGGGTAGTGAGGACATGTGATGTGGGAGGTGGAGGGTGGGAGACGTGATGTGGGAGGGGGAGGGTGGGAGACGTGATGTGGGAGGGGGAGGGTGGGAGATGTGATGTGGGAGGGGGAGGGTGGGAGACGTGATGTGGGAGGGGGGTAGGTGGGAGACGTGATGTGGGAGGTGGAGGGTGGGAGACGTGATGTGGGAGGTGGAGGGTGGGAGACGTGATGTGGGAGGGGGGTAGGTGGGAGACGTGATGTGGGAGGTGGAGGGTGGGAGACGTGATGTGGGAGGTGGAGGGTGGGAGACGTGATGTGGGAGGGGGAGGGTGGGAGACGTGATGTGGGAGGGGGAGGGTGGGACACTAAATGCCGGGTGAGTGAAGCGGCGGTGGCGAGCGGTCCTGTGAGGACTCTTTCCGTCTGGTTTGGTCGTCAGCTCAGTCTAGAACATGAGTGTGGAACGTTTCCGAGTTTGTAAATAAAGGTCATTGTGGTTGAAGCGGCGAGTGGCAGAAGTGTTTTGGAGGTGAGTCAAAGCCGACCCCGTCTTCAGAGCCCGCGGCTTTCATCGTGGACAAGCCGACACATTTCAAGTCAAAAGAGTAGGGGTCCACTGGGGACCAGGGTCCACGGTGGTGTAGCGGTCTAAGCAGGGGCCCACGGGGGACCAGGGTCCACGGTGGTGTAGCGGTCTAAGCAGGGGCTTTGTGTCGGGGTCCACTGGGGACCAGGGTCCACGTTGGTGTAGCGGTCTAAGCAGGGGCTTTGTGTCGGGGTCCACTGGGGACCAGGGTCCACGGTGGTGTAGCGGTCTAAGCAGGGGCTTTGTGTCGGGGTCCACTGGGGACCAGGGTCCACGGTGGTGTAGCGGTCTAAGCAGGGGCTTTGTGTCGGGGCCCACTGGGGACCAGGGTCCACGGTGGTGTAGCGGTCTAAGCAGGGGCCCACGGGGGACCAGGGTCCACGGTGGTGTAGCGGTCTAAGCAGGGGCCCACGGGGGACCAGGGTCCACGGTGGTGTAGCGGTCTAAGCAGGGGCTTTGTGTCGGGGCCCACTGGGGACCAGGGTCCACGGTGGTGTAGCGGTCTAAGCAGGGGCTTTGTGTCGGGGCCCACTGGGGACCAGGGTCTGTGGTGGTGTAGCGGTCTAAGCAGGGGCTTTGTGTCGGTGTCCACTGGGGACCGGGGTCCACGGTGGTGTAGCGGTCTAAGCAGGGGCTTTGTGTCGGGGCCCACTGGGGACCAGGGTCCACGGTGGTGTAGCGGTCTAAGCAGGGGCTTTGTGTCGGGGCCCACTGGGGACCAGGGTCCACGGTGGTGTAGCGGTCTAAGCAGGGGCTTTGTGTCGGGGCCCACTGGGGACCAGGGTCTGTGGTGGTGTAGTGGTCTAAGCAGGGGCTTTGTGTCGGGGTCCACTGGGGACCAGGGTCCACGGTGGTGTAGCGGTCTAAGCAGGGGCTTTGTGTCGGGGCCCACTGGGGACCAGGGTCTGTGGTGGTGTAGTGGTCTAAGCAGGGGCTTTGTGTCGGGGTCCACTGGGGACCAGGGTCCACGGTGGTGTAGCGGTCTAAGCAGGGGCTTTGTGTCGGGGTCCACTGGGGACCGGGGTCCACGGTGGTGTAGCGGTCTAAGCAGGGGCTTTGTGTCGGGGTCCACTGGGGACCAGGGTCCACGGTGGTGTAGCGGTCTAAGCAGGGGCTTTGTGTCGGGGTCCACTGGGGACCGGGGTCCACGGTGGTGTAGCGGTCTAAGCAGGGGCTTTGTGTCGGGGTCCACTGGGGACCAGGGTCCACGGTGGTGTAGCGGTCTAAGCAGGGGCTTTGTGTCGGGGTCCACTGGGGACCAGGGTCCACGGTGGTGTAGCGGTCTAAGCAGGGGCTTTGTGTCGGGGTCCACTGGGGACCGGGGTCCACGGTGGTGTAGCGGTCTAAGCAGGGGCTTTGTGTCGGGGCCCACTGGGGACCAGGGTCTGTGGTGGTGTAGCGGTCTAAGCAGGGGCCCACTGGGGACCAGGGTCCACGGTGGTGTAGCGGTCTAAGCAGGGGCTTTGTGTCGGGGTCCACTGGGGACCGGGGTCCACGGTGGTGTAGCGGTCTAAGCAGGGGCCCACTGGGGACCAGGGTCCACGGTGGTGTAGCGGTCTAAGCAGGGGCTTTGTGTCGGGGCCCACTGGGGACCAGGGTCCACGTTGGTGTAGCGGTCTAAGCAGGTGCCCACTGGGGACCAGGGTCCACGGTGGTGTAGCGGTCTAAGCAGGGGCTTTGTGTCGGGGCCCACTGGGGACCAGGGTCCACGGTGGTGTAGCGGTCTAAGCAGGTGCCCACTGGGGACCAGGGTCCACGGTGGTGTAGCGGTCTAAGCAGGGGCTTTGTGTCGGGGCCCACTGGGGACCAGGGTCCACGGTGGTGTAGCGGTCTAAGCAGGGGCTTTGTGTCGGGGTCCACTGGGGACCAGGGTCCACGGTGGTGTAGCGGTCTAAGCAGGGGCTTTGTGTCGGGGCCCACTGGGGACCAGGGTCCACGGTGGTGTAGCGGTCTAAGCAGGGGCCCACGGGGGACCAGGGTCCACGGTGGTGTAGCGGTCTAAGCAGGGGCCCACGGGGGACCAGGGTCCACGGTGGTGTAGCGGTCTAAGCAGGGGCTTTGTGTCGGGGCCCACTGGGGACCAGGGTCCACGGTGGTGTAGCGGTCTAAGCAGGGGCTTTGTGTCGGGGCCCACTGGGGACCAGGGTCTGTGGTGGTGTAGCGGTCTAAGCAGGGGCTTTGTGTCGGTGTCCACTGGGGACCGGGGTCCACGGTGGTGTAGCGGTCTAAGCAGGGGCTTTGTGTCGGGGCCCACTGGGGACCAGGGTCCACGGTGGTGTAGCGGTCTAAGCAGGGGCTTTGTGTCGGGGTCCACTGGGGACCAGGGTCCACGGTGGTGTAGCGGTCTAAGCAGGGGCTTTGTGTCGGGGCCCACTGGGGACCAGGGTCCACGGTGGTGTAGCGGTCTAAGCAGGGGCTTTGTGTCGGGGCCCACTGGGGACCAGGGTCCACGGTGGTGTAGCGGTCTAAGCAGGGGCTTTGTGTCGGGGCCCACTGGGGACCAGGGTCCACGGTGGTGTAGCGGTCTAAGCAGGGGCTTTGTGTCGGGGCCCACTGGGGACCAGGGTCTGTGGTGGTGTAGTGGTCTAAGCAGGGGCTTTGTGTCAGGGTCCACTGGGGACCAGGGTCCACGGTGGTGTAGCGGTCTAAGCAGGGGCTTTGTGTCGGGGCCCACTGGGGACCAGGGTCTGTGGTGGTGTAGTGGTCTAAGCAGGGGCTTTGTGTCGGGGTCCACTGGGGACCAGGGTCCACGGTGGTGTAGCGGTCTAAGCAGGGGCTTTGTGTCGGGGTCCACTGGGGACCGGGGTCCACGGTGGTGTAGCGGTCTAAGCAGGGGCTTTGTGTCGGGGTCCACTGGGGACCAGGGTCCACGGTGGTGTAGCGGTCTAAGCAGGGGCTTTGTGTCGGGGTCCACTGGGGACCGGGGTCCACGGTGGTGTAGCGGTCTAAGCAGGGGCTTTGTGTCGGGGTCCACTGGGGACCAGGGTCCACGGTGGTGTAGCGGTCTAAGCAGGGGCTTTGTGTCGGGGTCCACTGGGGACCAGGGTCCACGGTGGTGTAGCGGTCTAAGCAGGGGCTTTGTGTCGGGGTCCACTGGGGACCGGGGTCCACGGTGGTGTAGCGGTCTAAGCAGGGGCTTTGTGTCGGGGCCCACTGGGGACCAGGGTCTGTGGTGGTGTAGCGGTCTAAGCAGGGGCCCACTGGGGACCAGGGTCCACGGTGGTGTAGCGGTCTAAGCAGGGGCTTTGTGTCGGGGTCCACTGGGGACCGGGGTCCACGGTGGTGTAGCGGTCTAAGCAGGGGCCCACTGGGGACCAGGGTCCACGGTGGTGTAGCGGTCTAAGCAGGGGCTTTGTGTCGGGGCCCACTGGGGACCAGGGTCCACGTTGGTGTAGTGGTCTAAGCAGGTGCCCACTGGGGACCAGGGTCCACGGTGGTGTAGCGGTCTAAGCAGGGGCTTTGTGTCGGGGCCCACTGGGGACCAGGGTCCACGGTGGTGTAGCGGTCTAAGCAGGTGCCCACTGGGGACCAGGGTCCACGGTGGTGTAGCGGTCTAAGCAGGGGCTTTGTGTCGGGGCCCACTGGGGACCAGGGTCCACGGTGGTGTAGCGGTCTAAGCAGGGGCTTTGTGTCGGGGCCCACTGGGGACCAGGGTCCACGGTGGTGTAGCGGTCTAAGCAGGGGCTTTGTGTCGGGGTCCACTGGGGACCAGGGTCCACGTTGGTGTAGCGGTCTAAGCAGGGGCTTTGTGTCGGGGCCCACTGGGGACCAGGGTCCACGGTGGTGTAGCGGTCTAAGCAGGGGCTTTGTGTCGGGGCCCACTGGGGACCAGGGTCCACGGTGGTGTAGCGGTCTAAGCAGGGGCTTTGTGTCGGGGCCCACTGGGGACCAGGGTCCACGGTGGTGTAGCGGTCTAAGCAGGGGCTTTGTGTCGGGGCCCACTGGGGACCAGGGTCTGTGGTGGTGTAGTGGTCTAAGCAGGGGCTTTGTGTCGGGGTCCACTGGGGACCAGGGTCCACGTTGGTATAGCGGTCTAAGCAGGGGCTTTGTGTCGGGGCCCACTGGGGACCAGGGTCCACGGTGGTGTAGCGGTCTAAGCAGGGGCTTTGTGTCGGGGTCCACTGGGGACCAGGGTCCACGGTGGTGTAGCGGTCTAAGCAGGGGCTTTGTGTCGGGGCCCACTGGGGACCAGGGTCTGTGGTGGTGTAGTGGTCTAAGCAGGGGCTTTGTGTCGGGGTCCACTGGGGACCAGGGTCCACGGTGGTGTAGCGGTCTAAGCAGGGGCTTTGTGTCGGGGCCCACTGGGGACCAGGGTCTGTGGTGGTGTAGCGGTCTAAGCAGGGGCCCACTGGGGACCAGGGTCCACGGTGGTGTAGCGGTCTAAGCAGGGGCTTTGTGTCGGGGCCCACTGGGGACCAGGGTCCACGGTGGTGTAGCGGTCTAAGCAGGGGCTTTGTGTCGGGGTCCACTGGGGACCAGGGTCCACGGTGGTGTAGCGGTCTAAGCAGGGGCTTTGTGTCGGGGCCCACTGGGGACCAGGGTCCACGGTGGTGTAGCGGTCTAAGCAGGGGCCCACTGGGGACCAGGGTCCACGTTGGTGTAGCGGTCTAAGCAGGTGCCCACTGGGGACCAGGGTCCACGGTGGTGTAGCGGTCTAAGCAGGGGCTTTGTGTCGGGGCCCACTGGGGACCAGGGTCCACGTTGGTGTAGCGGTCTAAGCAGGTGCCCACTGGGGACCAGGGTCCACGGTGGTGTAGCGGTCTAAGCAGGGGCTTTGTGTCGGGGCCCACTGGGGACCAGGGTCCACGGTGGTGTAGCGGTCTAAGCAGGTGCCCACTGGGGACCAGGGTCCACGGTGGTGTAGCGGTCTAAGCAGGGGCTTTGTGTCGGGGCCCACTGGGGACCAGGGTCCACGGTGGTGTAGCGGTCTAAGCAGGGGCTTTGTGTCGGGGCCCACTGGGGACCAGGGTCTGTGGTGGTGTAGCGGTCTAAGCAGGGGCTTTGTGTCGGGGTCCACTGGGGACCAGGGTCCACGGTGGTGTAGCGGTCTAAGCAGGGGCTTTGTGTCGGGGTCCACTGGGGACCAGGGTCCACGGTGGTGTAGCGGTCTAAGCAGGGGCTTTGTGTCGGGGCCCACGGGGGACCAGGGTCCACGGTGGTGTAGCGGTCTAAGCAGGGGCTTTGTGTCGGGGCCCACTGGGGACCAGGGTCCACGGTGGTGTAGCGGTCTAAGCAGGTGCCCACTGGGGACCAGGGTCCACGGTGGTGTAGCGGTCTAAGCAGGGGCTTTGTGTCGGGGTCCACTGGGGACCAGGGTCCACGGTGGTGTAGCGGTCTAAGCAGGGGCTTTGTGTCGGGGCCCACTGGGGACCAGGGTCCACGGTGGTGTAGCGGTCTAAGCAGGGGCTTTGTGTCGGGGTCCACTGGGGACCAGGGTCCACGGTGGTGTAGCGGTCTAAGCAGGGGCTTTGTGTCGGGGTCCACTGGGGACCAGGGTCCACGGTGGTGTAGTGGTCTAAGCAGGGGCTTTGTGTCGGGGTCCACTGGGGACCAGGGTCTGTGGTGGTGTAGCGGTCTAAGCAGGGGCTTTGTGTCGGGGTCCACTGGGGACCAGGGTCCACGGTGGTGTAGCGGTCTAAGCAGGGGCTTTGTGTCGGGGTCCACTGGGGACCAGGGTCCACGGTGGTGTAGTGGTCTAAGCAGGGGCTTTGTGTCGGGGCCCACTGGGGACCAGGGTCTGTGGTGGTGTAGCGGTCTAAGCAGGGGCTTTGTGTCGGGGTCCACTGGGGACCAGGGTCCACGGTGGTGTAGCGGTCTAAGCAGGGGCTTTGTGTCGGGGCCCACTGGGGACCAGGGTCCACGTTGGTGTAGCGGTCTAAGCAGGGGCTTTGTGTCGGGGTCCACTGGGGACCAGGGTCCACGTTGGTGTAGCGGTCTAAGCAGGGGCTTTGTGTCGGGGCCCACTGGGGACCAGGGTCCACGGTGGTGTAGCGGTCTAAGCAGGGGCCCACTGGGGACCAGGGTCCACGGTGGTGTAGCGGTCTAAGCAGGGGCCCACTGGGGACCAGGGTCCACGGTGGTGTAGCGGTCTAAGCAGGGGCCCACTGGGGACCAGGGTCCACGGTGGTGTAGCGGTCTAAGCAGGGGCTTTGTGTCGGGGCAGGTGCCCACTGGGGACCAGGGTCCACAGTGGTGTAGCGGTCTAAGCAGGGGCCCACGGGGGACCAGGGTCCACGGTGGTGTAGCGGTCTAAGCAGGGGCCCACGGGGGACCAGGGTCCACGGTGGTGTAGCGGTCTAAGCAGGGGCCCACGGGGGACCAGGGTCCACGCTGGTGTAGCGGTCTAAGCAGGGGCTTTGTGTCGGGGTCCACTGGGGACCAGGGTCCACGGTGGTGTAGCGGTCTAAGCAGGGGCTTTGTGTCGGGGTCCACTGGGGACCAGGGTCCACGGTGGTGTAGTGGTCTAAGCAGGGGCTTTGTGTCGGGGTCCACTGGGGACCAGGGTCTGTGGTGGTGTAGCGGTCTAAGCAGGGGCTTTGTGTCGGGGTCCACTGGGGACCAGGGTCCACGGTGGTGTAGCGGTCTAAGCAGGGGCTTTGTGTCGGGGTCCACTGGGGACCAGGGTCCACGGTGGTGTAGTGGTCTAAGCAGGGGCTTTGTGTCGGGGCCCACTGGGGACCAGGGTCTGTGGTGGTGTAGCGGTCTAAGCAGGGGCTTTGTGTCGGGGTCCACTGGGGACCAGGGTCCACGGTGGTGTAGCGGTCTAAGCAGGGGCTTTGTGTCGGGGCCCACTGGGGACCAGGGTCCACGTTGGTGTAGCGGTCTAAGCAGGGGCTTTGTGTCGGGGTCCACTGGGGACCAGGGTCCACGTTGGTGTAGCGGTCTAAGCAGGGGCTTTGTGTCGGGGTCCACTGGGGACCAGGGTCCACGGTGGTGTAGCGGTCAAAGCAGGGGCTTTGTGTCGGGGTCCACTGGGGACCAGGGTCCACGGTGGTGTAGCGGTCTAAGCAGGGGCTTTGTGTCGGGGCCCACTGGGGACCAGGGTCCACGGTGGTGTAGCGGTCTAAGCAGGGGCCCACTGGGGACCAGGGTCCACGGTGGTGTAGCGGTCTAAGCAGGGGCCCACTGGGGACCAGGGTCCACGGTGGTGTAGCGGTCTAAGCAGGGGCCCACTGGGGACCAGGGTCCACGGTGGTGTAGCGGTCTAAGCAGGGGCTTTGTGTCGGGGCAGGTGCCCACTGGGGACCAGGGTCCACAGTGGTGTAGCGGTCTAAGCAGGGGCCCACGGGGGACCAGGGTCCACGGTGGTGTAGCGGTCTAAGCAGGGGCCCACGGGGGACCAGGGTCCACGGTGGTGTAGCGGTCTAAGCAGGGGCCCACGGGGGACCAGGGTCCACGCTGGTGTAGCGGTCTAAGCAGGGGCTTTGTGTCGGGGCCCACGGGGGACCAGGGTCTGTGGTGGTGTAGCGGTCTAAGCAGGGGCCCACGGGGGACCGGGGTCCACGCTGGTGTAGCGGTCTAAGCAGGGGCTTTGTGTCGGGGCCCACGGGGGACCAGGGTCTGTGGTGGTGTAGCGGTCTAAGCAGGGGCCCACGGGGGACCGGGGTCCGCGCCCCGGTCTCGTCAGATCCGACTATGGCCGGACTCCAGGAAGCAGCAGTAACTGGCAGCGCTGTCTTGGGGAGGGGGCGGAGTCAGCTTGTGTTCGTCACATGAATGCGTCTGTGTGTGTGTGTGTGTGTGTGTGTGTGTGGTGTGTCTGTGTGTGTGTGGTGTGGTGTGGTGTGTGTGTGTATGTGTATGTGTTCTTGTGTGTGTGATGTGTATGTGTGATGTGTATTTGTTCTTGTGTGTGTATGTGTTCTTGTGTGTGTGTGTATGTGTTCGTGTGTGTGTGTTGTGTACGTGTTCTTGTGTGTGTGTGTTGTGTATGTGTTCTTGTGTGTGTGTGTTGTGTATGTGTTCTTGTGTGTGTGTGTTGTGTATGTGTTCTTGTGTGCGTGTGTTGTGTATGTGTTCGTGTGTGTGTGTTGTGTATGTGTTCTTGTGTGTGTGTTGTGTATGTGTTCTTGTGTGTGTGTGTTGTGTATGTGTTCTTGTGTGCGTGTGTTGTGTATGTGTTCTTGTGTGTGTATGTGTATGTGTTCTTGTATGTTTATGTGTGTGTGTTCTTATGTGTGTGATCTGTATGTGTTCTTGTGTGTGTGTATGTGTGTGTGTTCTTGTGTGTGTGATGTGTATGTGTTCTTGTGTGTGTGTATTTGTGTGTGTTCTTGTGTGTGTGATGTGTGTGTGTTCTTGTGTGTGTGTATGTGTGTGTGTTCGTGTATGTGTGATGTGTATGTGTTCTTGTGTGTGTGTATGTGTGTGTGTTCTTGTGTGTGTGATGTGTATGTGTTCTTGTGTGTGTGTATGTGTGTGTGTTCTTGTGTGTGTGATGTGTATGTGTTCTTGTATGTTTACGTGTGTGTGTATGTGTGTGTGTTCTTGTGTGTGTGATGTGTATGTGTTCTTGTGTGTGTGTATGTGTGTGTGTTCTTGTGTGTGTGATGTGTGTGTGTTCTTGTGTGTGTGTATGTGTGTGTGTTCTTGTGTGTGTGTATGTGTGTGTGTTCTTGTGTGTGTGATCTGTATGTGTTCTTGTGTGTGTGTATGTGTGTGTGTTCTTGTGTGTGTGATGTGTATGTGTTCTTGTGTGTGTGTATTTGTGTGTGTTCTTGTGTGTGTGATGTGTGTGTGTTCTTGTGTGTGTGTATGTGTGTGTGTTCGTGTATGTGTGATGTGTATGTGTTCTTGTGTGTGTGTATGTGTGTGTGTTCTTGTGTGTGTGATGTGTATGTGTTCTTGTGTGTGTGTATGTGTGTGTGTTCTTGTGTGTGATGTGTATGTGTTCTTGTGTGTGTGTATGTGTGTGTGTTCTTGTGTGTGTGATTTGTGTGTGTTCTTGTGTGTGTGTATGTGTGTGTGTTCGTGTATGTGTGATGTGTATGTGTTCTTGTGTGTGTGTATGTGTGTGTGTTCTTGTGTGTGTGTGTGTGTTGTGTATGTGTTCTTGTGTGTGTGTATGTGTGTGTGTTCTTGTGTGTGTGTATGTGTGTGTGTTCTTGTGTGTGTGTATGTGTGTGTGTTCTTGTCTGTATGTGTGTTGTGTATGTGTTCTTGTGTGTGTGTATGTGTGTATGTTCTTGTGTGTGTAATGTGTATGTGTTCTTGTGTGTATGTGTGTGTGTTCTTGTGTGTGTGTGTGTGTTGTGTATGTGTTCTTGTGTGTGTGTATGTGTGTGTGTTCTTGTGTGTCTGTATGTGTGTGTGTTCTTGTGTGTGTGTGTGTTGTGTGTGTGTTCTTGTGTGTGTGTGTGTGTTCTTGTGTGTGTGTGTGTGTTGTGTATGTGTTCTTGTGTGTGTGTATGTGTGTGTGTTCTTGTGTGTCTGTATGTGTGTGTGTTCTTGTGTGTGTGTGTGTGTTGTGTGTGTGTTCTTGTGTGTGTGTGTGTGTGTGTGTGTGTGTGTGTGTGTTCTTGTGTGTGTGTGTGTGTTCTTGTGTGTGTGTGTGTGTTGTGTATGTGTTCTTGTGTGTGTGTATGTGTGTGTGTTCTTGTGTGTCTGTATGTGTGTGTGTTCTTGTGTGTGTGTGTGTTGTGTGTGTGTTCTTGTGTGTGTGTGTGTGTTCTTGTGTGTGTGTGTGTGTTGTGTATGTGTTCTTGTGTGTGTGTATGTGTGTGTGTTCTTGTGTGTCTGTATGTGTGTGTGTTCTTGTGTGTGTGTGTGTGTTGTGTGTGTGTTCTTGTGTGTGTGTGTGTGTTGTGTGTGTGTTCTTGTGTGTGTGTGTGTGTTCTTGTGTGTGTGTGTGTGTTGTGTATGTGTTCTTGTGTGTGTGTATGTGTGTGTGTTCTTGTGTGTCTGTATGTGTGTGTGTTCTTGTGTGTGTGTGTGTTGTGTGTGTGTTCTTGTGTGTGTGTGTGTGTTCTTGTGTGTGTGTGTGTGTTGTGTATGTGTTCCTGTGTGTGTGTATGCGTGTGTGTTCTTGTGTGTGTGATGTGTATGTGGTCTTGTGTGTGTGTTCTCGTGTGTGTATGTGTACTTGCATGCATTTAGCGGTTGTGTTGCCATGTCCTGAGCCTGGTGGGAAGGGCTACAGCACTAAGCACCCATGGTGGTTTCTATTGGCCCCTTTGCTGGGGCGGGTTGGCTCAGGAGGTAGATCGGGCCATCTGCTAATCAGAAAGTTGCTGGTTCGATCCCCGGGCTCCTCCAGAGAGCGTGACAGTGTCTTTGAGCAAGACACTGAACCCCTAACTGCCCCTGATGAGCAGGTTGGCGCCTTGCATGGCAGCCTCCACCATCAGTGTGTGAATGTGTGTGTGAATGGGTGGATGTGAGGTGTACACTGTAAAGAGCTTCGAGGGGTCGGCAGACTAGAAAAGGGCCATATAAATGCAGTCCACTTACCATTTTACTAATATTATCAACATATAATACTACTAATTATTGTCAACATAACACTACTATTATCAACATATAATACTACTAATTATTATCAACATAACACTACTAATATTATCAACATGTAATACTACTAATTATTATCAACATAACACTACTAATATTATCAACATATAATACTACTAATTATTATCAACATAACACTACTAATATTATCAACATATAACACTACTAATTATTATCAACATAACACTACTAATATTATCAACATATAATACTACTAATTATTATCAACATAACACTACTAATATTATCAACATATAATACTACTAATTATTATCAACATAACACTACTAATATTATCAACATATAATACTACTAATTATTATCAACATATAACACTACTAATATTATCAACATATAATACTACTAATTATTATCAACATAACACTACTAATATTATCAACATATAACACTACTAATTATTATCAACATAACACTACTAATATTATCAACATATAATACTACTAATTATTATCAACATAACACTACTAATATTATCAACATATAATACTACTAATTATTATCAACATATAACACTACTAATTACTATCAACATAACACTACTAATATTATCAACATATAACACTACTAATTATTATCAACATAACACTACTATTATCAACATATAATACTACTAATTATTATCAACATAACACTACTAATATTATCAACATATAATACTACTAATTATTATCAACATAACACTACTAATATTATCAACATATAATACTACTAATTATTATCAACATAACACTACTAATATTATCAACATATAATACTACTAATTATTATCAAAATAACACTACTAATATTAACATGTAATACTACTAATTATTATCAACATAACACTACTAATATTATCAACATATAATACTACTAATTATTATCAACATATAACACTACTAATTACTATCAACATAACACTACTAATATTATCAACATATAACACTACTAATTATTATCAAAATAACACTACTAATATTATCAACATATAATACTACTAATTATTATCAACATAACACTACTAATATTATCAACATATAATACTACTAATTATTATCAACATAACACTACTAATATTATCAACATATAATACTACTAATTATTATCAACATAACACTACTAATATTATCAACATATAATACTACTAATTATTATCAAAATAACACTACTAATATTAACATGTAATACTACTAATTATTATCAACATAACACTACTAATATTATCAACATATAATGCTACTAATTATTATCAACATATAACACTACTAATTACTATCAACATAACACTACTAATATTATCAACATATAACACTACTAATTATTATCAACATAACACTACTATTATCAACATATAATACTACTAATTATTATCAACATAACACTACTAATATTATCAACATGTAATACTACTAATTATTATCAACATAACACTACTAATATTATCAACATATAATACTACTAATTATTATCAACATAACACTACTAATATTATCAACATATAGTACTACTAATTATTATCAACATAACACTACTAATATTAACATGTAATACTACTAATTATTATCAACATAACACTACTAATATTATCAACATATAACACTACTAATTATTATCAACATATAACACTACTAATTATTATCAACATAACACTACTAATATTATCAACATATAATACTACTAATTATTATCAACATAACACTACTAATATTATCAATATATACTACTACTACTATTTCCAGCTGCTCCCGTCAGGGGGCGCCACAGCAGATCATCCGTTTCCATGTCTTGTCTTCCTGTCCTCTGCGTCTTCCTCTGTCACACCAGCCACCTGCATGTCCTCCCTCACCACATCCATAAACCTCCTCTTTGGCCTTCCTCTTCTCCTCTTCCCTGGCAGCTCCATATTCAGCATCCTTCTCCCAGTATACCCAGCATCTCTCCTCCACACATGTCCACACCATCTCCATCTTGTCTCTCTTGCTTTGTCTCCAAACCGTCCAACCTGAGCGGTCCCTCTAATATACTGGTCCCTAATCCTGTCCTTCTTCATCACTCCCAGTGAAAATCTTATCATCTTCATCTCTGCCACCTCCAGCTCCTCCACCTCCTGTCTTTTCATCAGTGCCACTGTCTCCAAACCATATAACATAGCTGGTCTCACTACCATCTTGTAAACCTTCCCTTTAACTCTTGCTGGTACCCTTCTGTCACACATCACTCCTGACACTCTTCTCCACCCACTCCACCCTGCCTGCACTCTCTTCTTCACCTCTCTTCTCTCCTGCATTCCCCGTTACTTTGGACAGTTGACCCCAAGTATTTAAACTCATATGCCTTCGTCACCTCCACTCCTTGCATCCTGACCATTCCACTGTCCTCCCTCTCATTCACACATAGGTATTCCGTCTTGCTCCTACTGACTTTCATTCCTCTTCTCTCCAGTGCATACCTCCACCTCTCCAGGCTCTCCTCCACCTGCACCCTACTCTCCCTACAGATCACAATGTCATCCGCAAACATCATCGTCCACAGAGACTCCTGACTGATCTTGTCCGTCAACCTGTCCATCACCACTGCAAACAAGAAAGGGCTCAGAGCCGATCCTTGATGTAATCCCACCTCCACCTTGAACCCATCTGTCATTCCAACCACCCACCTCACCACCGTCACACTTCCCTCATACGTATCCTGCACCACTCCTACATACTTCTCTGCCACTCCCGACTTCCTCATACAATACCACACCTTATAATACTACTAATATTATGAACATATAATACAGATAATAATAATCTGCATATGTGTGTGTGGGTGTTGGTGTGTGTGTGTCTACATGTCTTCTGTCCTTCACCTTGTTTGGGGGTCTTACCTGGCAGTGAAGAGGATGACACAGTTCTTACAAGTCCCTGAGAAGAACAAGACAACGTTCAGTACAGGTACACACACACACACACACACACACACACACACACACACACACACATACACACAAGGAAACACACCTGCGATGCAGGGAGGTCTGGGGTGGGGAGGGGGGGGATCCCGTCAGTATCGGCTGCAGTGATTGGCTGAATCTGATGCATCATCAGCTCTGCTCTCTTGATGATGTCACACAGCCGGTGGATAAATCTTTCTTTCTCTGAGGAGAGAATGAACTCACTCTTCACCTACACACACACACACACACACACACAAACTCACACATTTTACACAAACAGCAGCACTTTTCATAGAGTAACAGCGTACTATAGTAAATAAATCTCACCATGATGGCAGCGATGTCCTCAGGATTGTCTCCATCCAGGTCAAATTTAAAAGTCACCATCTTGCTGTTATGAGTCTGCAGCCGACACTCCACCACACGATCCACCAAGTCTGACAGCTGACCAGACACACACACACACACACACACACACACACACACACACACACACACACACACACACACACACACACACACACACACACACAGATACGTAGATGTATAGACAGATAGACATATACAGTGCTGCTTGAAAGTATGTGAACCCCTTGAGCAGTTTAGATGTTTCTGTTGTTTTACCATGATTTTCTTATTCTATCATCACCAGTTTCTATGTATGAAATGTCAGATGTATGTTTATCAGTTGCATGTACTTGTTTAGTGGGACTTGTTTAAGAAGCCCAAAAACTACATGAAACATGGAATTAGTGTATGTGCAAAAGTAAGTGAACCCCAGCTGCATTGGTTAAGTCAAGCAGGTAACAGACTCGGGTGAAACACATTTGGGTGCTTAATTAATCATTTAAGCAGACCAATGAAATGAGACATCCTTGGGAAAGGGTTTGGCCTGCACTAATTAAAAGAGAGAGGAAACCAACCAAACCACTGTGGTCCCATACAAATCAACAATGCCGAGAGCAAAGGAGATATGCGAGGACATGAAGAAGAGGGTAGTGACAGCCCATCAGTCTGGGGAGGGCTATAAGACCATCTCCAAGAGATTCCAGCTCCATCCATCCACTGTAAGACAAATAATTTACAAATGGACGGCCTTCAACATGACAGCAACTCTGCCTAGAAGTGGACGCCCATCAAAACTATCACCCAGAAGCACCAGAAAAATAATACATCAGGTAAAGGCCAACCCACACATCACCTCTAGAGAGTTGCACACCTCTCTGGTAGCATCTGGGACAAATGTGCATGCGTCTACAATCAGACGGAAGTTGAATAGCCATGACGTTCATGGGAGGGTTGCTAGAAGGAAGCCTCTGCTCTCAAAAAAGAACAAAGCTGCCCGTTTCAACTTTGCCAGAGAGCACTTGGACAAACCAGAGGCCTTCTGGAAGTCCATTCTCTGGACAGACGAGTCCAAAATGGAATTATTTGGTCACAATCAAAACCAACATGTTTGGAGAAAAGCCAACACTGCATATGAAGAAAAGAACCTCCTCCCAACAGTGAAGCATGGTGGTGGAAATGTGAAGGTCTGGGGCTGCTTTTCTGCTTCTGGACCTGGACAACTCCATATTATCTAAGGAACCATGAATTCTCCGGCATATCAACAAATTCTTGACCAGAATCTCCTGCCATCAGTCAGGGAGTTGAAGCTGGGACGAAAATGGATTATGCAACAAGACAATTACCCAAAGCATTCCAGCAAAACTACAAAGGAATGGCTTCAGAGAAAGGGGATTCGTACTCTGGATAGGCCCAGTCAAAGTCCGGATCTTAATCCAATTGAAATGTTGTGACGAGACCTGAAGAAGTTGGTACATACCAGATGTCCCTCCAACCTCTTTCAACTGGCTGAGTTCTGCAAGGAGGAGTGGGCAGAAAGCCCCGTTAGCAGATGGGAGAGACTGGTTAGTGGTCACAGAAGACGTTTGGTTGAAGTAATGGCTGTAAAAGGAGGAGCCCCAAGCGACTAATACAAGGGTTCACATACTTTTGCACATGTTAAATTTTCAGTTTTTGTGAAATAAACCACCTTTGTTGAATTAAATAATGAAAATATATCACTTTTTGTGTGTGTGTCCATTATTTGGAAGGTATGCTTTACAAATTGGGATTTGGATGTATGTGTAATAAGCTTATTTTAATGTTTTTTACAAAAACAGTGACCATGTCTGGAGGGTTCACAAACTTTCAAGCAGCACTGTAGGTAGATAGACGTCTAGACAGGTAGATACAGTGCATCCGGAAAGTATTCACAGCCCTTCACTTTCCCCACATTTTGTTGTGTTACAGCCTTATTCCAAAATGGATTAAATTCCTTTTTTTCTCATCAATCTAAACACAATACCCCATAATGACAAAGCGAAAAAGGTTTTGCAGAAATTTCTGCAAATTTACTAAAAATAAAAAACGGAAATATTGCATGTACATAAGTATTCACAGCCTTTACTCAGTACTTGGTTGAGGCACCCTTGGCAGCGATTACAGCCTCAAGTCTTCTTGGGTATGAAGCTACAAGCTTGGCACACCTATATTTGGAGTATTTCTCCCATTCTTCACTGCAGATCCTCTCCAGCTCTGTAAGGTTAGATGGGGAGCGTCGCTGCACAGCTATTTTCAGGTCTTTCCAGAGATGTTCAATGGGGCTCAAGTCGGGGCTCTGGCTGGGCCACTCAAGGACATTCACAGACTTGTCCCGAAGCCACTCCTTCGTTGTCTTGGCTGTGTGCTTAGGGTCGTTGTCGTGTTGAAAGGTAAACCTTCGCCCCAGTCTGAGGTCCTGAGCGCTCTGGAGCAGGTTTTCATCAAGGATCTCTCTGTACTTTGCTCCATTCATCTTTCCCTCGATCCTGACTAGTCTCCCAGTTCCTGCCGCTGAAGAGCATCCCCACAGCATGATACTGCCACCACCATGCTTCACTGTAGGGATGGTATTAGCAAGGTGATGAGCGGTGCCTGGTTTCCTCCAGACGTGATGTTTGGCATTCAGGCCAAAGAGTTCAATCTTGGTTTCATCAGACCAGAGAATCTTGTTTCTCATGGTCCGAGAGTCCTTTAGGTGCTTTCTGGCAAACTCCAAGTGGGCTGTCATGTGCCTTTTACTGAGCAGAGGCTTGCGTCTGGCCACTCTACCATAAAGGCCTGATTGGTGGAGTGCTGCAGAGATGGTTGTCCTTCTGGAAGGTTCTCCCATCTCCACAGAGGAATACTGGAGCTCTGTCAGAGTGACCATCAGGTTCTTGGTCACCTCCCTGACCAAGGCCCTTCTCCCCCGATTGCTCAGTTTGGCTGGGCGGCCAGCTCTAGGAAGAGTCCTGGTGGATCCAAACTTTTTCCATTTACGAATGATGGAGACCACTGTGCTCTTCAGGACCTTCAAAGCTGTAGACATTTTTTTGTACCCTTCCCCAGATCTGTGCCTTGGTACAATCCTGTCTCGGAGGTCCACAGACAATTCCTTTGACTTCATGGCTTGGTTTCTGCTCTGACATGCACGGTCAACAGTGGGACCTTATATAGACAGGCGTGTGCCTTTCCAAATCATGTCCAATCAATTGAATTTACTACAGGTGGACTCCAGTCAAGATGTAGAAACATCTCAAGGATGATCAGTGGAAACAGGATGAACCTGAGCTCAATTTTGAGTGTCATAGCAAAGGGTGTGAATACTTATGTACATGCAATATTTCAGTTTTTTATTTTTAATAAATTTGCAAAAATTTCTACAAAACCTTTTTCACTTTGGCATTATGGTGTATTGTGTGTAGATTGATGAGAAAAAAAAGGAATTTAATCAATTTTGGAATAAGGCTGTAACATAACAAAATGTGGGGAAAGTGAAGGGGTGTGAATACTTTCCGGATGCACTGTAGATACTAAGTGGTTACCCCTGTAATCTGAAGGCAGGGTCTAGGTCTTCTCCTGAACATTTTGTTGGCTGAGCGTTTGGTCATGTCCTTTTTGCTGTTCTCTGATAGGCCGTCATTGCCATCACTCAAGCCTGATGTAAAATCGGAGGTGTAGCTGAAGACAGGGAAGCAGGAAGTATGATCAAAAAGAACAAACGAAATCAAGTCAGAACTCACAGAAATGGTCCTAACAGTTTCATAAAAATAAATGCACCCATTAATGAGACTGCTCCCTGTGTCCAAATAAAAATGCTATTTAACACAGGTGTTTAAGGATCTATTGTAGACCTCTGCCATTATTTCCGCTTCCTCTGTGGGAAGATGGCGGTGCAAATTCACGTTTGCGGCGGCCTCACGCAATACCGTCCATGCAGTGTATTTGTCCACATCTGCGTCTTAGTTTGTATTTGTTTAATGGCTGGGAGAACTGATGCTGGATCAGCTGGGAGAGCTTTGTCTGCTGTGTCTTGTGGGCCCAGGCACCACGGCCCTGCCTTTAGCTGCGCCCAAAGAGGTAACACTGAGGTGCTTCCAAGCAAATTTGGGAACATTCTATCACAATTCCATGATGGGATGGTGTCACGGGTGGCCATAGGAGGACAGGAATCAGCGCCCTTCATGTATGCACTGGAGTGAGGCAGGGGTGTGTGCTGGCACCGGTACTCTTCAACATTTACCTACTAAGTGTCACAAAACTTTTTCACAAAGATCTGCAAGACAGTAGTGGGATCACAATAGACTTCAGGCTAGATGGAAACCTCTTCAACATCCGAAGGTTCCAGGCAACCACAAAATTGTCTGCAGTGCAGGTCCTTGAGCTGCAGTATGCTGATGACTGTGCTCTTGTAGCTCACACACCAGAAGACCTGCAAACCATCCTTGCCACAGTTGTGAATGCTTACAGTAGGCTGGGTCTATCAGTTAACACCGCCAAGATGGAGGTGTTTTGCCAATGGAGGTTCAGCCCCCCACCCACTATGACTGTCTTCACTATAGATCACCAACCACTGTCAGTTGCTCCATCTTTCAAATACCTGGGTAGCATCCTTTCTGAGGGCTGCAACACTGATCACGAAACTCATAATAGAATCAAGCAAGCCTCTGTAGCCTTTGGCAAACTCTGAACTAAGGTCTTCCAAAACGAACACCTCCACTTGCACACCAAAACTGCTGTTTACAAAGCCGTCTGCATCACAACTCTCCTATACAGCTGTGAAGCCTGGGTCACATGTAGCCACCACCTAAGGTTGCTGGAGCAGTTCCACATAAGGTGTCTGCAGCGAATCATGGGGATCAGGTGGCGTGACCGTGTTCCTCATGCTGAGATTCTTGCTAGAACAAACTGCAAGAGCATAGAAGCCACGGTCACTGAACACCAGCTGCACTGGGCATGTCATCAGGATGCCCCAAGAACGCCTGCCATGTCAAGTCCTATATGGACAG